>NW_020173068.1:1577948-1598445 GCF_003031525.2 Neophocaena asiaeorientalis asiaeorientalis
TTTTATAATGCCTGCAGAGTGTCTGGCAGTGATGAAAGCATAGAAAATTCATGAAAGGCCCTTTTATAACCAGAGTGAATGTGGAGCACAAAAGCAAAGTCAGGTGACCTACTTAAAGCTTTGCTTTTACTGATGAGAATTCATTCTCATTCCAGTTTAGTCTCTTTCGAGAAAAAGAAAACCTTACATAATGGTTGGAAAATTAAGAAACAGGGAGTGTAACTCTACTAAGTTCCAATCTTTCCCTCTCAAATATCAGCTCAAGCCCTACGGTCTGTGGCCAGAGACAGAATACTTTATAAGGATCTGTGAGGTATGATCTTGTTTACCTTAGTGTAACAATGTGTTCTCTGACTGCTGGCTATGAAGAAATTTAAGTTCTATAATCCATCAATCAGTTCAGAAGTTTGGGCTAATAATATTATGAGAGGAAATAGTTTCTTAATCCCTCCCTGGAACTTATACAAAGCAAATGGATGGTAAACTGTCTGATAAGGTAAGGACAGCCAAAGTTGCTTCAAGTCAGGGAAACACTCATTTGCTAACTTGTTCAGGCAATTGTCTTGTGCCAAGTGGGGCTGCAAAGGAGAGAGAAGCTCCTGCTTCTCTCAAGTGTTCTCTCATCTACCATTCTCATATTACCCGAAATATCTTAGGGTAGTCAATAAAATCCTTGTCATCCAGGAGGTAGATGAATATGACTATTCTTCATTTTGATTCATTTACTCTCTTTCCTTTAAGTAGTAGAGGAATAAGATAGAAAATTCTTATTCTTCTCTTCCATGATTAATTCCCCATTAAAAATATGATTTGATCTGTTCTCATTTTGCTAAATCAACAGGTGTATGATGCCTACTATACATGCCAAACAGTGCAAACACTTGTGAGGAGTACAAGGAAACTTGACAGTCTCTCTCCTCATGTGCTCCTTTCATTACTTCCCATCCCACCTCCACATTTGTCCCCTCCTTCCCTCCCTCCCTCCATTTTGCTCTCAATGAAGAATTAGGTTAACTAGTCTAAGATCACAGAACTAGATCTAGTACCTAGATTTGTCAATTCCCAATTCACTAATCTTTCTGAAGGAAAATGAAACAAAAATGGCGGTGGCAGCAGGGGAGGGGGGGTGTTGTCTCCAAGGCTCATTATTATGGTTCTAAATCAATCCCAACTCTCTCCCCCCACCTCTCCCCTTACCCACTTTTTTTGCTGTCATCCATCCTTTACACTGGCACTGCTGCTGTTTGAATGCTTCTGCTCCCAGTCTTCTCATATCAGCCAGATCTCGGCTTAAACAAAACCTGCCCCATTTTAGCTACAATAGGATCATTTTCACTCCGTCCCCACCCCAAATATTCACTACCATAACAGCCTATTCATTGCTTTCCCAAAACTTAACTGTATATACATTTACCTGTCAATTGTAATCAATACTCTGCACTCCATGTGAATCAAAGACTATGACTACTCTGCTCACAGGACCTACCCAGCACCTAGCAAAGTTCCCCACACATAACAGGTAGCCTAGGTAGTGGACTGAAGTCGACCTGCCCCTGCTTAAAAACAAATGAATCCCCAAAACTGGATTAAAACGATTCAAGACCCCTATGAAAGGCCAGAAACAAACGTAAATCCTCTAGAAAAAGATATCATCCCGTGTCTCATATTATTTCTATAAACAATTTTAAAAATACAGTGTCTGGTCCGTGAAGAAATAACATGCAAATAAGTAGAAAACAGACAACTACTACAACATTGAGAATTTCAGCCAAGAGTCAGTGCTATTAAAAAAGGTAATGGCAGAACTCAAAAAAGAACAAACAGAAATTCTAGAACTGAGAAAATACAATAGTTGAAACAAAGATCTCAATAGACATATTTAAGAACAGATAAAATATAGCTGAAGAGAGAATTCATGAAATGGAAGATAGGTCAAAAGGATTTATCTAGAATAAAGCAGAGGGAGGCAAGAAGATAAAAAATACACAAGAGAGGATAACAGGTAGACAGAATATGAGTGAGATGATCTAACCTACATGTAATGTGAGTCCCAGATAAGAGGAAAGAGGGAAATGAAACGGAAGAAATATTTGAAGAGACAAAGGCTAAAAATTCTCCAAAACTGACAGAGGACATCAAGCCACAGATTTAAGGTGTCCCAAGAACCCCAAACAGATAAATAAAAATGAAATCTGTGTCTAGATACACTAAAGTAATACTTCTGAAAAACAATTTTCTTTTTTTTAAATAATTAAGCGTTCAAAAGGGAAAAAAAGACACTGTGGCAGACTGCAAAGATGGCTATAAACATTCCTCTCATTTCGGTACATATACCTTTTTTTTGTTTTTTTTTGTTTTTTTGCAGTACGTGGGCCTCTCACTGTTGTGGCCTCTCCTGTTGCGGAGCACAGGCTCCGGACACACAGGCTCAGCGGCCATGGTTCACAGGCCTAGCCGCTCCGCAGCATGTGGGATCTTCCCGGACCGGGGCACAAACCCCTGTCCCCTGCATCGGCAGGCGGACTCTCAACCACTGCGCCACCAGGGAAGCCCCATATACCTTTTATAATGAAACTTTGGTACTCTTCCTACCAAAAGGTGAAATTTATTTCCCCATCTCTTGAATTTGATCTGGCCTTGTGACTTGACTGAAACAATAAAATGCAGCAGAAGTGACGGCATAACTTCTAAGTTGAGACCTAAAGAGATCTTACAGCTTCCATTTCGCTCTCTGGGAACACTGCTGCCATAAGGTGAAGTAGCCCTTGCTGACCTCTTTACATAAAGAGCTCCAGCAGACAGGTAACACCAACTGCCAGACATGTACTTGAGGCACTCTCAGTCCCAATCTCAGTCCTAGCTGACTACAGCTGCACGAATGACTCCAGTCAAAACTACAGAGGAATCAAACAGCAAACCCAGCAGATTGCTGATTCACAGAATCACAAGCTAATTACAGATTTTCCTCAACTTAGGGTGGGGTTATGTCCTGATAAACGTATTGTAAGCTGAAAAAAGCCCAAGTCAAAAATGCATTAAAAAATTTTTTTAATGCATTTAATAATCTAACCTATACCAAACATAATAGCTTAGCTTGGTCTACCTTAAACATACTCAGAACGCTTACATTAGCCTACAGTTGAGCAAAATTTTATAATAAAGTGTTGAATATCTCATATAATTTATTGAATATTGTACTGGAAGTGAAAAACAAAATGGTTGTATGGGAACAGATGGTTATAAGAGTATTGGTTGTTTACCCTTGTGATCGCAAGGCTGACTTGGGAGGTGTGGCTCACTACTGCTGTCTAGCATCACAAGTGAGTATTGTACCATGTATCACTAACCTGGAGGAAAAAAATCAAAATTCAAAATATGGTTTCTACTGAATGCATATTTCTTTCACACTACCATAAAGTTGAAAAAAATCATAAGTCAAACCATTGTAAGCTGGGGACTGTTTGTAGATGGCTGTTGTTTTAAACCACTAGGTTTGGGGATCTTAGGTTTGCAGCAGTAGAAAATACAGAAATATTTTCTTCAAGAAAAAGCAATCAGACTAAACAGCTGATCATAGTATTTACAAAGTGTTAACTTTTTTTTTTTTTTTTTTTTTTTGCAGTACGTGGGCCTCTCACTGCTGTGGCCTCTCCCATTGCGGAGCACAGGCTCCGGATGCGCAGGCTCAGCGGTCATGGCTCACGGGCCCAGCCGCTCCACGGCATGTGGGATCTTCCCAGACCGGGGCACGAACCCGTGTCCCCTGCATCGGCAGGCGGACTCTCAACCACTGCGCCACCAGGGAAGCCCCATAGTGTTAACTTTATATCTCAGTATTTAAGTTATAAGATATCAGGGAGAAAAGTAAACATCATCCAGGCTTTGCATCCTCTTCTGGGAAAAGTTTAGTGAGCTTCTGGTTGTATGCAGGATAATGATATCATGTTAGGTATAAGTATGGCCTTGCTATTGTCTTTATTTGGAGATTAAATATGGTTTAAGAAGATGTGTGTGGGTGCCACGTTAGCAAGGGATAGACTTGTGATGGTTAATTTTATGTGCCAATTTGGCTGGACCACAGTTCCCAAATATTTGCTCAAACAGTCTGATGTTTCTGTGCAGGTGTTTCTGGATGAGATTTACATTTAAACTGGTAGACTGTGAGGAAAGCAGATTGTTCTTCATAATGAGGGTGGGCTATATCTTATCAGTTGAAAGCCTGAACAGAACAAAAGGCTGATTCCCTGAGTAAGAGGGAATTCTCCAGCAAACTGCCTTCAAACTTCAACTTTGAGTCTCCAGCATATTGCCCAACTCCTCATCAGATTTTGTATTTGCCAAGCCACCACTACTGGGTGAGCCATTTCCTTAAAATGAATCTTTTTATATGTACATGCACATACAACCTACTGGTTCTGTTTCTATGGAGAATCCTGACTACTACAGACAGAAGCCAGAAGACAATGTAGTGATATCTTCAAAGGGCAAAAACTGCCAACCTAGAATTCTGTACCCAGCAAAAATATCTTATAAGAATCCTGAGATGAAATTTAAAAATTTTCAGACCAAGAAAAGGAAACAAAATTCATCACTGGCAAAACTACAGTAAGAAATTACAAAAGGACATTTTTCAAGCCGAAGAAAAACAATTTCAAAAAGATTCAGAAAGGAGTGGAGAAAAATGAAAATGGTGGGACTTCCCTGGTGGTCCAGTGGGTAAGGTTCTGCGCTTGCAATGCAGGGGGCCCGGGTGTGATCGCTGGTCAGGGAACTAGATCCTGCAATGCATGCTGCAACTAAGAGTCCACCCGCAACTAAGAAGCCTGCATGCCACAATTAAGAAGCCCACATGCCGTAACTAAAGATCCCACATGCCGCAACTAAGGCCTGGCACATCCTAAATAAATGAATAAATAAATAAATAAATAAATATTTCCAAAAAATGAAAATGGTAATACGTGGGTAGATCTAAGTGTATGCCAACCATATAAAACAATGATAATGTCTTTTGGGGTTTAAAACACATACGATTAAAATATACAACAAAAGGGGCTTCCCCTGGTGGTGCAGTGGTTGAGAGTCCGCCTGCCAATGCAGGGGACACAGGTTCGTGCCCTGGTGTGGGAAGATCCCACATGCCGCGGAGCAGCTAGGCCTGTGAGCCATGGCCACTGAGCCTGCGCGTCCGAAGCCTGTGCTCTGCGATGAGAGAGGCAACAGCAGTGAGAGGCCTGCGTACCGCAAAAAAAAAAAAAAAAAATTAAAAAAAAATACACAACAAAAATAGATATTTATGGGGAGGAAGATTGAAGAAATCAAGTGTTCCGAGATCATTGTAGTGTTTAAGAACCAATATATTGTTAACATTAATCTGATAGTCTAAGTTGCTTGTTGTAATCTCTAAAATAACCACTAAACAATATAGAGTCTATAACTTCAAAGGTAAGAGGGAAAAAAATGCAATAGTAAAAAAGCCAGTCAATCCAAAAGCAAGAAAAAGGAACCTAGAATAGATGGGTCAAATGGAAAACAAGGAGTAAGGGCTTCCCTAGTGGCACAGTGGTTAAGAATCCGCCTGCCAATGCAGAACACACGGGTTTGAGCCCTGGTCCAGGAAGATCCCACATGCCGCGGAGTAACTAAGCCTGTGTGCCACAACTACTGAGCCTGCACTCTAGAGCCCACGAGCCACAACTGCTGAAGCCCATGCACCACAATTACTGAAGCCTGCACGCCCTACAGCCTGTTCCGCAACAAGAGAAGCCACCACAATGAGAAGCCCACACACCACAATGAAGAGTAGCCCCAGCTCGCCGCAACTAGAGAAAGCCCACACACAGCAATGAAGACCCAACACAGCCAGAAATAAATAAATACATAAATAAATTTATTTTTTAAAAAAACAAGGAGTAAGATGGCAGATTTAAATTCAATTAATTACATTAAATGAACTAAATGTTCCAATTAAAATATGAAAATTATACGACCTAATAACAAAAAAACCCAACTGTTTGCTGTTTGTAAGACGTTTAAAACATAAGTATATAGAAAGTTGAAAATAAAAAAACAGAAAATAAAACATGAAAATAATAGGATAACTCTGATATCAATATCTGACAAAGCACACACACACACACACACACACACAGTAACTGTAAAGATCTTAAAATTCTAACCAAGGAAATGCAGCATGTGTTATAATTATACTACAACATAACTAAGTAAAGCTTACTTCAGAAATTTAGCAATGGTCTCTTACTAGGAAACATATTAATAAAAATCCTCACAAAAATAATTCAAAATATAAAAAGCCTCATGATTACCCTGATGGTTGCCAGAAAACCTGCTTGTAAACCTCTTGATTTTTAAAAAAGGCATTCATTAGACAAAAAGATTTACCGAGCACTCATTTTGTGCTAGGTCCTATTCCTGGTACTAGAAATGAAACAGTAAGCAAAACCTAACTGAATCTCTGCCTTCATGAAACTTAACAGTCTAGGAGCAAAAAAAACCTGACATTAAACAACCCACCTCAGAGATAAACGTGAGAGGAGAATTACAAGACTTTAAGAGCCTATAAGAAGAAACTCTGACATAGTCTGGGAGCTCAGTAAAGCTCCTTGAGAACTCCTGACTCCTGAACTGGGATGTCAAGGATGACTAGGAGTTAAGCAGACAAGGAGTATAGGGAACTCTATTCTAGCCAATAGTCTCAGAAATGGTGGGAACAAGGCCTGAAAGCAGCCGTTGTATCTATAGAGCACAGAGAACAAGGAAGATCACAGTACCAGAGAAGGGTGGGGATGTATGCAGGTCAGGACCACATAAGGGGGATTTTTCTTTGTCCTAAGAGCATTAAGAAGCCTTTGAACAGTAGAAGCATGACTTCTATTTCTACTAGAGAGTAATTTACCTGCCAGGCATTTTGGAATGAACACTCTAGCTGGGTACAGAGGACAGTGTACAGGACGTGGATAGCCCAGTTAGGAGGCCAGGCTACTGGCAAAGATGTAAAGTATTACAAGTAGGAAGACATTTCGAGGTAAAATGCATAGGACTTGATAGTGGATTTGCTCAAGCTGAGGGAGAGGAGGTGTCAAATGCTACTCCTCTTGGGTTTCTGGTTTACCTAGTTTGTGCCATTCAGTGAGTCAGAGAACAAAGGAAAAGAACCACATATGTGAGGGAAAATTCTCAGGAATCCTTAAAAACCAGAAACAAAAGAATCTTTCAACTGAGAAAATTATCTCAAAATAATGGCCAACAATATACTGAAAAGCAAAACACTGAAATCATTTATCACTAAACCAGGACAAAAAAAAGCATGTTGGCTATCACCATAATGATTTTGTAATCTTCTACAACAGGGGCTGGCACACAGTCTCTGTAAAGACTCAACTCTGTTGCTGTACCATAAAAGCAGCCATGGACAATATGTAAATGAATGAGCACAGCTGTATTCCAAAAAGACTTTATTCATGAACACTTAAAATTTCATGTAATGTTCATACAGTAGTCTTCTTTTGAGTCTTTTTCCATCCACTTAAAAATGTAAAACCCATTTTGAGCTCGTATGTTGTACCAAAAAAAAAAAAAAAAGGCAGTAGGCTGAGTATGGGAGATGGGCCATAGTTTGCTGACCTGTTTTACAAGTTCTAATTAATGGAGAGAGAAAACAAAATGAGGTATAATTACTGGGGACCCCCCCCCCAATTTACCTGTAGATGCATGACTGTGTAGTTAGAAAAAAAGGTACATAGGTGAAAACTAGTATTCATAAATTAATGTTTATAATTTAAAACTGAAACAGGGACTTTCAGTTCAGGACAAGGTAGAATAAGCATACTTCACCCTATTCCTCCCATTAATTTACAACAACAACACCACTAACAAAAAGCCCACATAAAATTCATGAAGCAACTAACAGATGATTCCAAAAAGGAGAAAAAAGAAGATGGACTGGCTAGAGACCATGGGACACAAGGACTGACCCCGTAGGAAGTTTCCTATTTTTTGCTTGGTTTGACTTCTAATATGTCCTGTCCTCAGCTCTGGAGAGGTCTACAACCTGAAAACAACAATGAGCACAAACAAAAAAGTACCAAGAAAAGCCTGCTTTCTCTAGACAAAGAACCAGGAAAAGGCACAGCAAGACAGAAACACTTCGACATACATACTCCAGGCAAACAGCAATAAAAAAAACTGGCACCCCTCTTTCTCCTCACCAGGCACTGTTTCCCAACCTTGTCCTGTATTAATGAGGCAGCACCTCCCCCACCCCCACCAGGCTGCAGTTTTGGAGAATGTGGGTGGAGCCCTGTTTTCCATTTCTACCCTGGAATAATAAGGTGGAGCTCCAACCCCAGCCCACCTAGAGAATGGGGGGAAGATTATGATGAAGAGGGAGCTAGAGAAATGAATCCTCTAAATATCAGTACAAAATCCTAGACTACCTCTGAGCGACCTATTTGTAAAAGTGACCAGAAGCAACACAGTAAAAGGTTTCAGTACAAAATACTGGTCTGAAATAATGCCCAGGTTTCAGATTGGTCTCTTGGTAGCACACAAGTAGGGCAGACCAGAATAGCATAGCAAGACTTCGAAAATTAAACTGACTTTTGAACCACAGCCAACAAAAGTAGGCCAGGGTGTGTGCTCTAAACCTATGCAGGTTGACTGCCTGTTAAATAAAAAGATTTAAATAGGAATCAGAATACTCAAAATGTCTAGGATGCAATCCAAAATTACTTGTCACACCAGGAACCATGAAAATCTCAACTTGAATGAAGAAAAGGCAATTGATAGATGCCAACACCAAGATAATACAGATTTTAAATTATTTGGAAATGATTTTAAAGCAGATATCCTAAAAACTCTCCAAAAAGAACTTGTAAAAACTCAGCAAACAGAAGATATAAAGAGTACCAGATGGACATTTTAGAATTAAAAAGTACAATAGCTGAAACTGAAAAAAACCAAAAAGCATAAAAACACTGGATAGGCTCAATAGCAGAATGGAAATGACAGAGGAAACAATGAACTTAAAAACAAATCAATAGAAAATGTCCAATCTGCACTACTGAGAGCAAAGAGATTCAATAGAAATGAACAGAGCCTCAGAGTCCTGTGGGACAATAATAAAGACCTAACATTTGTGCCACCAGAGTCCTAAAAAATGAGAAGAAAAAGAATGCAGAGATAGAAAACATTATTTGAAAAATAATGGCTGAAAATGTCCCAAATTTAGTTAAGGATATAAACCTTCAAACTGCTGAAAACCAGTGAAAAAGTCCTGAAAGCAGCTAGAGAGAAATGATACACTATTTCTAAGAGAATAACAATTTGAATGACAGCATATTTTCCATCAGGAACTATGGAAGCCACAAGGAAGTGTACAGTATTTTTCAAATGCTAAAAGAAAGGATCAAGCCAAAATACATTACAGTAAAAATATCCTTCAGGAGTGAAGATGAAAGAAAGACATTGGCAGATGAGGGAAACAATGTGTCATCAGCAAAACAGCTCTAAAAGAATGGCTAAAGGAATTTCTTCTAATAGGAAATAAATGATAACAGAAGGAAACCTCAAACATCAGCAACAGTGAGCAGTAGAAAGAGTGTGTGCACACACGTATATATGCTGTACATGTACTGCATATATACATAAATACATTTACACTAATTAAACAATTTTTCCCTTCTTGAGTTTTAAAAATTATGTTTGATGGTTGAAAGTAAAAATTTAAACATTGCCTTGTGGTTCTCAATGTATATGAAGGTAATACTTAAGACAACTGTATCATAAAGAGGGTAGGGTAAAAGGCCCTAAAATGTAGTAAGGTTTCCACTTAAAGTGGTAAAAAGGTCGATTATTAGTAAACAGTGATAAATTATGTACATATATTTTAATCCCTAGAGCAATCATATAAAAAAATTATACAAAGAGATACACTCAAAACACTATAGAAAAACCAAAATGGAGTGCTAAAAAAAAGTTCGGAACTTCCCTGGTGGTGCAGTGGATAAGAATCTGCCTGCCAATGCTGGGGACATGGGTTTGATCCCTGGTCCAGGAAAATCCCACATGCTGCGGCGCAACTCCCATGTGCCACAACTACTGAGCCCACATGCCACAACTACTGAAGCCTGTGCACCTAGAGCCTGTGCTCTGCAACAAGGGGAGCCACTGCAATGAGAAGCCTACACACTGCAATGAAGAGTAGCCCCTTCCTGCCACAACTAGAAAGCTTGCATGCAGCAATGAAGACCCAACACAGCCAGAAAAAAAAAAAAAAAAAAAAAATTCAAATAACCCACAAGAAAACAAGAAAGAGAAAGCAGAAGAAAAATATGAAAAAACAAAACAATTCATAAAATGGCAAACTTAAATGCAAAATACTGAAAATTACATTAAATATAAATGATCTAAATACACCACGTAAAACACAAGGATGAGCAGAATTGGTTAAAAAAGGAAAAAGACGCAACTATATGCTGTCTACAAGAAATTTACTTCAAATATAATATAATGGTACAGACAGGTTAGAAATAAATGGATTCCATGTTTGAGGGGGAGGGAAGGAAGGATAAAAAAGTAGAGCACAGAAGGATTTCAGGGTAGTGAAACTATTTGGTATGATACTGTAATGGATACATGTCATTATATATTTGTTAAAATTCATAAAATGTACAATACAAAGAATGAACCCTAATGTAATCTATGGACTTTAGTTAATAATACCATATCAATATTGGCTCATCAACTGTAACAAACTGACCATATTAATGCAAAATGTTAATAAGGGAAACTGGTGGGGGGTGGTGAGAAGAGGGTATATGGGAACTCTGCATTTTCTACTTTAAACTGTTTTTCTATTAATTTTTTTAAAATGGATGAGGAAAGACACACCATTGAAGTACCAAAGAAAGATGAAGTAGCCATATTAATATTGGATAAAGTATTCTTCAGAGCAAGGAAAATTATCAAGGACAAAGAGGAATAATACATAATGATACAAGGGCCAATTCTAAATAGACATAAGATTCTAAATATGTAGGCACCAAAAAACAGCTTCAAAATACATGAAGCAAAAACTAGCAGAACTGAAAGGAGAGACAGACAAATCAATAACCCCCTCTCAGTAACTGACAAAACCCCTGATTGAAAATCAGCAAGGATACAGAAGAATTGAACAATACCATCAACCAACAAGACCTAATTGACATTTATAGGACACTCCATCCAACAACAGCAGACTAGATGTTTTTTCAAGCTCCTATAGAATATTCCCCAAGACAGACCATATGCTGGTTCATAAAACAAACCTTCACAACTGTAAAGGGATATCACTATAGAAACCACAGACATCAAAAGGATAAGGGAATACTAAGAACAACTCAATATACAGAAATCCGACAACTCAAACAAAACGGATGAATTCCTTGAAAATCACAAACTCCTATAACTATTAAACATTTAACTTCAGAAAAATAAATCTTCAGGCCCAGATGGCTTCACTGGCAAATCCCACAAATATTTAAGAAGGAAATAACACCAATTCTACACAATTTCTTCCAAAAAACAGAAGAGGAAGGAACACTTCCCAATTCTTATTTTTATACTGGCATTATCCTGATAAACACCAGACAGTAAACCAAAACAAAATTCCAGACCAATTTCCCTTATGAACACAGAAACAACAATCCTCAGCAGAATACTACTAAATCAAATGTAGCAATACATAAAGAGAACAATATACCATAAACAAGTGGGGTTTATCCCAGGAATCGAAGGCTGGTTCAAAAAAATTATTTTTTTTAATTTTTATATTAATTTATTTTTTATACAGCAGATTCTTATTAGTCATCAATTTTATACACATCAGTGTACACATGTCAATCCCAATCACCCAATTCATCACAACACCATCCCCCCCCCCACCCCACGGCTTTCCCCCCTTGGTGTCCATACGTTTGTACTCTACATCTGTGTCTCAACTTCTATCTTGCTGGTTCCTCTCTACCATTTTTCCAGGTTCCACATACATGAGTTAATATACGATATTTGTTTTTCTCTTTCTGACTTACTTCACTCTGTATGACAGTCTCTAGATCCATCCATGTCTCAACAAATGACCCAATTTCATTCCTTTTTATGGCTGAGTAATATTCCATTATATATATATACCACAACTTCTTTATCCATTCGTCTGTCAAAGGGCATTTAGGTTGCTTCCATGACCTGGCTATTGTAAATAGTGCTGCAATGAACATTGGGGAGCATGTGTCTTTCTGAATTATGGTTTTCTCTGGGTATATGCCCAGGTGTGGAATTGCTTGATCATATGATAATTCTATTTTTAGTTTTATAACAGACCTCCATACTGTTCTCCATACTGACTGTATCAATTTACATTCCCACCAAAAGTGGAAAAGGGTTCTCTTTTTTCCACACCCTCTCCAGCATTTGTTGTTTGTAGATTTTCTGATGATGCCTATTCTACCTGGTGTGAGGTGATACCTCACTGTAGTTCTGAATTGCATTTCTCTAATTATTAGTGATGTTGAGCAGCTTTTCGTGTGTTTCTTGGCCATCTGTATGTCTTCTTTGGAGAAATGTCTATTTAGGTCTTCTGCCCATTTTTGGATTGGGTTGTTTGTTCTTTTAATATTGAACTACGTGAGCTGTTTATTTTGGAGATTAATCCTTTGTCCATTTGCACATATTTTCTTCAATTCTGAGAGATGTCTTTTCATCTTGTTTGTAGTTTCCTTTGCTGTGCAAAAGCTATTAAGTTTCATTATGTCCCATTTGTTTATTTTTGTTTCTATTTCCATTACTTGAGGAGATGGATCAAAAAAGATCTTTCTGTGATTTATATCAGAGTGTTCTGCCTATGTTTTCCTCTAAGAGTTTTATAGTGTCTGGTCCGAAATTTAGGTCTCGAATCAATTTTGAGTTTACTTTTGTGTATGGTGTTACGGAGTGTTCTAATTTCATTCTTTTACATGTAGCTGTCCAGTTTTCCCAGCACCACTTATTGAAGAGGTTGTCTTTCCTCCATTGTATATCCTTGCCTCTTTTGTCATAGATTAGTTGACCATAGGTGTATGGGTTTATCTCTGGGCTTTCTAAATTGTTCCACTGACCGATGTTTCTGTTTTTGTGTCAGGACCATACTGTCTTGATTACTGTAGCTTTGTAGTATACTCTGAAGGCAGGGAGTCTGGTTCCTCCAGCTCCGTTTTTTTCCCTCAAGACTGTTTCGGCTATTCTGGGTCTATTGTGTCTCCAAACAAATTTTAAGATATTTTGCTCTAGTTCTGTAAAAAATGCCATTGGTAATTTGATAGGGATTGCACTGAATCTGTAGATTGCTTTGGATAGTATAGTTGTTTTCACAATATTGATTCTTCCAATCCAAGAACATGGTGTATCTCTCCATCTGTTGGTATCATCCTAAATTTCTTTCATCACTGTCTCATAGTTTCCTGCATACAGGTCTTTTATCCCCCTAGGTAGGTTTATTCCTAGGTATTTTATTCTTTTTGTTGCAATGGTAAATGGGAGTGTTTCCTTAATTTCTCTTTCAGATTGCTCATCATTAGTGTATAGGAATGCAAGAGATTTCAGTGCATTAATTTTGTATCCTTCAACTTTACCAAATTCATTGATTAGCTCTAGTAGTTTTCGGGTGAAATATTTAGAATTCTCTATGTATAGTATCATGTCATCTGCAAACAGGGACAGTTTTACTTCTTTTCCAATTTGTATTCCTTTTATTTCTTTTTCTTCTCTGATTGCCGTGGCTAGGACTTCCAAAACTATGTTGAATAATAGTGGTGAGAGTGGACATCCTTGTCTTGTGCCTGATCTTAGAGGAAATGCTTCCAGTTTTTCACCATTGAGAATGATGTTTGCTGTGGGTTTGCTGTATGTGGCCTTTATTATGTTGAGGTAGGTGTCCGCTATGCCCACTTTCTGGAGCGTTTTTATCATACATGGGTGTTGAATTTTGTCAAAAGCTTTTTCTGCATCTATTGAGATGATCATATGGTTTTTATTCTTCAATTTGTTAATATGGTGATTCACGTAGATTAATTTGCGTATATTGAAGAATTCTTGCATCCCTGGGATAAATCCCACTTGATCATGGTGTATGATCCTTTTAATGTGTTGTTGGATTCTGTTTGCTAGTATTTTGTTGAGGATTTTTGCATCTATATTCATCAGTGATATTGGTCTGTAATTTTCTTTTTCTGTAGTATCTTCGTCTGGTTTTGCTATCAGGGTGATGGTGGTCTCGTACAATGACTTTGAGAGTGTTCCTTCCCCTGCAATTTTTTCGAAGAGTTTGAGAAGAATGGGTGTTAGCTCTTCTCTAAACGTTTGAAAGAATTCACCTGTGAAGCCATCTGGTCCTGGACTTTTGTTTGTTGGAAGATTTTTAATCACAGTTTCAATTTCATTACTTGTGATCGGTCTGTTCACATTTTCTATTTCTTCCTGGTTCAGTCTTGGAAGGTATACATTTCTAAGAATTTCTCCATTTCTTCCAGGTTGTCCATTTTATTGGCAAAGAGCTGCTTGTAGTAGTCTCTTAGGATGCTTTGTATTTCTGCGGTGTCTGTTGTAACTTCTCCTTTTTCATTTCTAATTTTATTGATTTGAGTCCTCTCCCTCTTTTTCTTGAGGAGTCTGGCTAATGGTTTATCAATTCTGTTTATCTTTGCAAAGAACCAGCGTTTAGTTTTATTGATCTTTGCTATTGTTTTCTTTGTTTCTATTTCATTAATTTCTGCTCTGATCTTTATGATTTCTTTCCTTCTGCTAACTTTGGGTTTCGTCTTTTCTTCTTTCTCTAGTTCTTTTAGGTGTAAGGTTAGATTGTCTATTTGACAGTTTTCTTGTTTCTTGAGGTAGGCTTGTATAGCTATAAACTTCCCTCTTAGAACTGCTTTTGCTGCATTCCATAGGTTTTGGATCCTCGTGTTCTCACTGTCACTTATCTTTAGGTAGTTTTTGATTTCCTCTTTGATTTCTTCAGTGATCTCTTGGTTGTTTAGTAACGTATTGTTCAACCTCCATGTGTTTGTGTTTTTTACATTTTTTTCCTTGTAATTGATTTCTTATCTCATAGTGTTGTGGTCAAAAAAGATGCTTGATACGATTTCAGTTTTCTTAAATTTACTGAGGCTTGATTTGTGACCCAAGATGTGACCTATCCTGGAGAATGTTCCGTGCGCACTTGAGAAGAAAGTGTAATCTGCTGTTTTTGGATGGAATGTCCTGTAAATATCAATTAAATCTATCTGGTCTATTGTGTCATTTAAAGCTTGGGTTTCCTTATTTTCTGTTTGGATGATCTGTCCATTGGTATAAGTGAGGTGTTAAAGTCCCCCACTATTATTGTGTTCCTGTCGATTTCCTCTTTTATAGCTGTTAGCAGTTGCCTTATGTATTGAGGTGCTCCTGTGTTGGGTGCATATATATTTATTGTTGCATGTATAAGATACTGTATATCTTCTTCTTGGATTGATCCCTTGATCATTATGTAGTGTCCTTCCTTGTCTCTTTTAACATTCTTTATTTTGAAGTCTATTTCATCTGATATGAGTATTGCTACTCCAGCTTTCTTTTGATTTCCATTTGCATGGAATATCTTTTTCCATCCCTTCACTTTCAGTCTGTATGTGTCCCTAGGTCTGAAGTGGGTCTCTTGTAGACAGCATATATATGGGTCTTGCTTTTGTATCCATTCAGCAAGCCTGTGTCTTTTGGTTGGAGCATTTAATCCATTCATGTTTAAGGTAATTATCGATATGTATGTTCCTTCGACCATTTTCTTAATTGTCTAGGGTTCGTTTTTGTAGGTCCTTTTCTTCTGTTGTGTTTCCCAATTAGAGAAGTTCCTTTAGCATTTGTTGTAGAGCTGGATTGGTGGTGCTGAATTCTCTTAGCTTCTGCCTGTCTGCAAAGCTTTTGATTTCTCCATCAAATCTGAATGAGATCCTTACCGGTTAGAGTAATCTTGGTTGTAGGTCTTCCCTTTCATCACTTTAAGTATATCATGCCACTCCCTTCTGGCTTGTAGAGTTTCTGCTGAGAAATCAGCTGTTAACCTTATGGGAGTTCCCTTGTATGTTATTTGTCATTTTTCCCTTGCTGCTTTCAATAATTTTTCTTTGTCTTTAATTTTTGCCAATTTGATTACTATGTGTCTTGGCGTGTTTCTCCTTGGGTTTATCCTGTATGGCACTCGCTGCGCTTCCTGGACTTGGGTGGCTATTTCCTTTCCCATGTTAGGGAAGTTTTCGACTATAATCTCTTCAAATATTTTCTCTGGTCCTTCCTGTCTCTCTTCTCCTTCTGGGACCCCTATAATGCGAATGTTGTTGCGTTTAATGTTGTCCCAGAGGTCTCTTAGGCTGTCTTCATTTCTTTTCATTCTTTTTTCTTTATTCTGTTCCACAGCAGTGAATTCCACCATTCTGTCTTCCAGGTCACTTATCCGTTCTTCTGCCTCAGTTATTCTGCTATTGATTCCTTCTAGTGTATTTTTCATTTCAATTATTGTATTGTGCATCTCTGTTTGTTTGTTCTTTAATTCTTCTAGGTCTTTGTTAAACATTTCTTGCATCTTCTCGATCTTTGCCTCCATTGTTTTCCCAAGGTCCTGGATCATCTTCACTGTCATTATTCTGAATTCTTTTTCTGTAAGGTTGCCTATCTCCACTTCATTTAGTTGTTTTCTGGAGTTCCTTTATGTGGTACATAGCCCTCTGCCTTTCATCTTGTCTATCTTTCTGTGAACGTGGTTTTTGTTCCACACACTGCAGGACTGTACTTCTACTTGCTTCTCCTGTCTGCCCTCTGGTGGATGAGGCTATCTAAGAGGCTTGTGTAAGTTTCCTGATGGGAGGGACTGGTGGTGGTTAAAGTAGCTGATGGGTAGAGCTCAGTAAAACTTTAATCCGCTTGACTGCTGAGGGGTGGAGCTAGGTTCCCTCCCTGCTGGTTGTTTGGCCTGAGGCAACCCAACACTGGCACCTACCTGGGTTCTTTGGTGGGGCTAATGACACACTCTGGGAGGGCTCACGCCAAGGAGTATTTCCCAGAACTTCTGCTGCCAGTGTCCTTGTCCCCATGGTGAGCCACAGCCACCCCCACCTCTGCAGGAGATCCTCCAACACTAGCAGGTAGGTCTGGTTCGGTCTCCCCTGGGGTCACTGCTCCTTCCCCTGGGTCCTGATGCACACACTACTTTGTGTGTGCCCTCCAAGAGTGGAGTCTCTGTTTCCCCCAGTCCTGTCAAGTCCTGCAATCAAATCCCACTAGGCTTCAAAGTCTGATTCTCTAGGAATTCCTCCTCCCGTTGCCGGACCCCCAGGTTGGGAAGCCTGACGTGGGGCTCAGAACCTTCACTCCAGTGGGCGGACTTCTGTGGTATAAGTGTTCTCCCGTCTGTGAGTCACCCACCCAACTGTTATGGGATTTGATTTTACTGTGATTGCGCCCCTCCTACCACCTCATTGTGGCTTCTCCTTTGTCTTTGGATGTGGGGTATCTTTTCTGGTGAGTTCCAGTATATTCCTGTTGATGACTGTCCAGCAGCTAGTTGTGATTCCGGTGTTCTCAGAAGAGGGAGGAAGAGCACATCCTTCTACTCCACCATCTTGGTTCCTCCACCAAAATTTTTTTTTATATATGTGAATCAACAGATCCTATCAACTGATGCAGAAGAAATATTTGAAACAATCCAACCACCACTCATGAGAAAAACTCCTGGCAAACTAGGAATTTAAGGATTCTCCCCCTACCTGATAAAAGGTATCTAAAGAAACAAAAACTCTAGTCTGAATACTTCCTCCTAAAATTATGAACAAGGCCAGGATATCTGCTCTCACCACTCCTATTCAGCATAGTACCAGAAGCCCTAGCCAGTGCAGTAAGGCAAGAAAAGGAAATAAAAATTTCCACAGATTGTAAAGTAGAACTAAAACTGCCCCCATTTGTAGAGGACATGAATATCTTCATAGGAAATCCCAAGGAATCAATTTAAAAATTCTTGAAACTACTGAGTTTAACAATGTTACAAAATATTAAGATCAACACAGAAAAATCAGTAATGTTTCAATATACTAGCAATGACTAAATGAAAAACAAACTTACACATAACACCATTTACAATCACTCTCCCAAATAGAAAATATGTAAGTATAAATCTAAGAAAACATGTTTAGGATCCTGTATGCTGGAAATTACAAAACACTAATGAAATAAGGCCTAAATAAATGGAAAGACATACTGTGTTCATGTTTTGGACAACTCAACATTAGTATAGCTGTCAACTCTCCCCTAAATGAACTACAGGTTTAACACAAATCCTATCAAAAATCACAGCAGCTTTTTTTTTGGGGGGGGGGCACACCATGTGGCATGCAGGATCTTCCCCAACCAGGGACTGAAACCATGCCCTCTGCAGTGGAAGTGCAGAGTCTTAACCACTGAACCACCCGGGAAGTCCCACAGCAGCCTTTTTTTTAGTAGATATGGATAAGTTAATTGTAATGTTTACATGCAAAGACAAAGAATTTAGAATAAAACAATACTGAAAAATAAACTTGGAGGAACCATATTACCCAATTTAAGACTTACTATATAGCTATGGAAATCAAGAGTGTACAGTACTGGACTCCTCTGGTGGCACAGTGGTTAAGAATCCAACTGTCAATGCAGGGGACACGGGTTCAAGCCATGGTCCAGGAAGATCCCACATGCCACAGAGCAACTAAGCCCGTGTGCCACAACTACTGAGCCTGCGCTCTAAAGCTCGTGAGCCACAACTGCTAAAGCTCACGAGCCACAACTGCTGAAGCCCTCATGTCACAACTACTGAAGCCTGTGCACCTAGAGCCTGTGCTCTGCAACAAGAGAAACCACCGCAATGAGAAGCGCGCACACCACAATGAAGAGTATCCCCTGCTTGCCACAAGTAGAGAAAGCCCGTGCGCAGCAACGAAGACCCAACGCAGCCAATCAATCAATCAATAAAATCTAGTTAAAAAGAAGAGTGGGGCTTCCCTGGTGGCGCAGTGGTTGAGAGTCCGCCTGCCGATGCAGGGGACACGGATTCGTGCTCCGGTCCAGGAAGATCCCACATGCCGCGGAGTGACTGAGCCCGTGAGCCATGGCCGCTGTGCCTGTGCGTCCGGAGCCTGTGCTCCGCAACGGGAGAGGCCACAAGAGTGAGAGGCCCGCATACCACAAAAAAATAAATAAATAAAAAGAGTGTATGGTATTGAAGAAGGGACAGACATGGAGATCAGTAGACCAGGATAGAGAATTCAGAAATATACTTACAAGTATGCCTAAACTGATTTTTTGCAAAGATATAAAAGCAATCCAATGAAGGAAGAATAGTGTTTTCAATAAATGGGGCTGGACTAAATGGACTTCCACAGGCAGAGAAAAAAACAGAGATATAAAATTTATGTAAAAATTAACTCAAAATGGATCCTAGATGTAAATTTTTTACCTTTTATGGTAAAACTATAAAAATGTTACAAGAAAACACAGGAGAAAACCTCTGTGACCTAGGGTTGAGCAAAGAGTTCTTAGACATGACACCAAAGCAAGACCTATAAGAGAAGAAATCATAAATTGGACTTCATCACAATTAAAGATCAAGTTTCTCAAAGACCCTGTTAGGGAGATAAAAAGACATGACACAGATGGGGGGAAAACACATATCTAATAAAGAACATTTATCCAGAAAGTATAACTAACTCTCTAAACACAACAGTAAGAAAACAAAGAATCTCATTAGAAATGGGCAAAACACATGAAGAGACATTTCACTGAAGAATATATTCAGATGGCAAATAAGGACATGAAGATGTTCACCATCATCAGACATCAGGGAAATGCAAATTAAAGCCATGATGAGATATTATTACACAACTATCAGAATGACCAAATTTTTATAAAGGTGACAATGCCAAATGCTAGTGAGGATACAGAGAAACTTCATCTCTCATATAATGCTAGTGGAAATATAAAATTGTTATAACCTGTCTGCAAAATAGCTTGGCAGTTTCTTTAAAAACTAAACGTACACTTACCACACGACCCAGCAATGGCACTTCTGGGCATTTATCCCAGAGAAATGGAAAACATGTCCACACATAAAATGTGTACATGAATGTTCATAACAGTTTTTTGTATACCACCAAACTGGAAATAATACAAATGTCCTTCAACAAGCAGATGAATAAACTGTGGTACATCCACACAATGTAATACTACCGAGCTCCAAAAAGAACTAATTATTTTTATTACTTTTTTTGAGAACAAATTATTGATACACACAAAAACTTGGATAGATCTCAAAGGCATCATGCTGAGTGAAAAAGCCAATCTCAAAAGGTTACATACATCCATTCATATACCACTCTTTTTTTTTTTTTTTTTTTTTTTTTTTGGGGAACGGGCCCCC
>NW_020173068.1:1598553-1611774 GCF_003031525.2 Neophocaena asiaeorientalis asiaeorientalis
TTTTTTTGTGGTACGCGGGCCTCTCGCTGTTGTGGCCTCTCCCATTGCGGGGCACAGGCTCCGGACGCGCAGGCTTAGCGGCCATGGCTCACGGGCCCAGCCGCTCCGCGGCATGTGGGATCCTCCCAGACCGGGGCACGAACCCGCGTCCCCTGCATCGGCAGACGGACTCTCAACCACTGCGCCACCAGGGAAGCCCCATATACCACTCTTGAAATGAAAAATTACAGTGATTAGGCTGCCAAGCTTTAGGTTGGGGAGAAGTTCTGATATAAAGGGGCAGCATGAGGGATTTTTTTTTCTTTGTGGTGATGGAACAGTACTGTATCCTGATTGTGGCAGTGGTTATACAATTTGATAAAATTTCATAGTAGTATAGTGCTGGGTCAGAAAGCCAATTCAAACCAGTCCTTGTCTTCAATGAGCTCATGGCCCACAGGCAAACTTCTTTTTTGTGCCCCTAACTTACACTATACACTCCTTGAAAGCAGAATCTAAGTCTACTTCACTCAGCAAATGCCCAATACATGAGAAATTGAGAAAGCAATTATTTTCCTTAGAGAGGCGACAGGATGGAGTGAAAAAAGCATGAAATGTGCAGTCACACAAACCTGTATATGAATCTTAGCTCTGTCACTACTACAGATTAGAAAAGCTCTTGGTATTTAAGTTTTGAGTTTTCATCTCCTCATCTTTAAAATAGCAATGTCTCCCACTGATGACAGAGGACTGCTGTGAGTACTATTAAAAATGCAATACAGGGAATTCCCTGGTGGTCCAGTGGTTAGGACTCCATGAGTTCACTGCAGGGGGCATGGGTTCACGCCCTGGTCAGGCATGCTGCACAGCGCAGCCAAAAAAAAAAAAAAGTAATATAAATGTAAATATATCTACATGTAATACTGTAAATCCACATCATAAAGTCTAGTATACAGCAGGCACTATCCAAGTTTCCCCCTACACATGTTCCTCATTCACTAATCCTTCATTATGATTAAATGACCATTTGTATTCAAATTATACATTTCTTTGCCTTGATTTTTATGGTGTACACTTTCGAGATGAGGAACTCAAATTCCATATAACTCAATTTCATAACACCCAAATTTGTAAGACTTTACACAAACTTTTTCCCTAAGAAGCATTCTACAGGTTCCTTGAACCTCAAAATTTGCACATGTAGTGATGAGAATGAAAACAGTAATGCATTTATGTTGGTAGTAACAGCTCACTCTGTTCCTCATTTCTACAGCCACTCTGGGATGTGATTAGAGGCTGGGAGCTTACTCTGGGGTTCCTTCTACCATAAACTAGAAATCTTCTGACTCCAGGCAGCCTGGCTTTAGGTGGGGTTTGGAGTATCCACAAACCTTCAAGTAAATTTTCTCCAGTCAGTGCCTGCCTCACTGCCAACATTTCCAGGTTCTGGGCCTTTCCTACTACAGATCCTTCCTGATCCAGAGTCCATCCCATGAGTTCTCTGGGCTGTGGCTTCCTCCATTTAGTTCCTCTCTTCCAATTCCCTTTCTTTCACCTACTATGGGCCCTACTCCAAATTTCTCATTGTTAAACTTTTTTTTATTATTCCTCCACTATCGTTTCAGTGAGGTGTTATCAGGAAGAAGGAATGAATAAATGTCTTTAATCTGGCAACATGAACCAGAAGTCTGCAACTTGATTTTTCTTTTTTTTGTCCTACACTATTTTATGGTCATTTTTTGATGTCAATACCTACAATCTTACCTCATTCATTAATGAAGATACAGTGTTCAAAAGCAGGGATGTACATTAAATAAATAAGAAAGAATGTGTGTAAACACACAGCAAGGGCTAAAGTAAAGTTGGAGAAATAAGAAGAATAAAGAGAGCTAATGCTGTGGTCAAGCCCTCTGCATTCTTCAAAGTTTAAAAGCCAGCTAATGCCCACTTAACTCTGCCAGCTGACAAGCCCTGCCTATGTACTCAAAGCTCTTACTCAACTTTTCTAATCTTTCATTCTTAAAAATGAAAGAACAGGCAAGGATCACCAAAGATAAACAAGCATGAAAAGAAAATGACTGGAGCAAAGAGGAATAATTCCAGAAAAAAAACCAAAACTTAAAAAACTATCTTCACAGAGAAAACAAAAACAGAATGCAATTTTTAAAAATCATAAAACAAGAAACAGTTCTAGAAAATTTTTAAATAAACTGAAAAAAATTCAATAGAAAGATTGAAAGATAAAGTCATGACAATCTCCCAGGAGAGAGAACCTAAAAAAGGAAACCAAAGGCAAAGAGTTCGAAAACAGGAGAGAATAGATAAGAACAGTATAAGATCAATCCAGGAGGCCCAATATCAAAGAGTCTCTGACAGAAAGAAACAAGAAAATGGAGGGGAGAATATTATCTAAGAAAAAACATAAGACAATCATTAAACATGAAAAATATGGGTCTTCAGATTAAGGGGGCCCATCAAGTACACCACTATGGAATTCTAGAATACAGCTGATCCTCGAACAACTTGGGGGTTAGAGGTGTCGACTAGGACCCCCCCTCCACTGCCCCCACACACAATCAAAAATCCATGTATAACTTTATAGTCTGCCCTCCTCATCCCAGGTTTGGCATCCCCAGATTAAACCATCATGTGGTGCTATAGTACATTCACCCATGCTTCCTTTTATTGCACTTCACTTTACTGTGCTTTGCAGAAATTGTGTTTCCTACAAATTGAAGGTCTGTGGCAATCCTGCATCAGCAACTCTGTCGGCACCATTGTCCAATAGCATCTGCTCACTCCGTGTCTCTGCACCACGTTTTGGTAGTTCTCGCAATATTTTGAATGTTTTATTATTATATTTGTTATGGTGATCTGTGATCAGTGATCTTTGATGTTACTACTGCAAAAAGATTACGATTCACTGAAGGCTCAAATGATGGTTAGCATTTTTCACCAATAAACTATTTCTTAATTAAGGTACTTATATATTTTTTAGACATAATGTGATTGCACACTTAATATAGTATAAACTTTTTTTTTTTTGGCTGCGCTGTGTGGCTTGGGGGATCTTAGTTCCCTGACTAGGGACTGAACCCAGGCCCTCGGCAGTGAATGTGCGGAGTCCTAGCCACAGGGCTGCCAGGGAATTCCCCCTAAACATAACTTTTATACGCACTGAGACACCAAAAAAATTCGTGAGACTCACTTTATTGCAATATTTACTTTACTGCGGTGGTGTGGAACCAAACCCACAATATCCTTGAAGTATGCCTGTTATTTATTGAAATAAATCTGTGTATAAGTGGACCTGTGCAGTTCAAACCTGTGTTATTCAGGGTCAAATATATGGAAAAAAGAGAAGCTTACAGAGAAGAGAGAAAATAAATTTCCTACAGGAAACAAAATGAGACTAAATTTCACTTCTCATGAGGAACAATGGATGCCAGAGGAAACCGAGCAATGACTTCAAAGTTTAGAGGGAAAATAACCTGCAATCTAGAATTCTAAACCCAACCAAACCATCACTCAAACATGAGGGAAGAACAGACATCAGAAAGAGTCAGTTTATCTGCAGGTATTCTTTCTCTCAGGAAGTTACCGGACACAGATGTAGAGAACAAACGTATGGGCACCAAGGGGGAAAGCAGGGAGTGGGGGGTGGGGGTTGGGATGAATTGGGAGATTGGGATTGACATGTGTACACTAATATGTATAAAATATATAACTAATAAGAATCTGCTGTATAGCACAGGGAACTCTACTTCACTTCGCTGTACAGTAGAAACTAACACAGCATTATAAAACAACTATACTCCCCCCAAAAAAAAGTTACTTGAGAATGAACTCCAGCAAAAATTTTAAAAAATTATGTTTTAATTTAAAAAAGAAGACTGAGAAGATCAGCGGGATGGATCCAACTCAAACATGCAATAAGGAAAATCCCAAGAAAACAAGCTGTTCAGATGACCTAAAGAACAATTAGTACAAATTGGAGCAGGGTCTTGATAGACTAGAATGTGTGTGATTGAGAGCTCGGGGGAAAGTAGGATAATAATAAAGACAGACAGATAAGAAAAACTCCAGGGAGAAAATTATATGAGAAAGTTATAGTCCAAACAAGAAATAAAGATATGACTGGAAGCAACTGATAGTTTCAAAGAGAATTAACTTTTTCTTCATTTTCTCCTTTGAACAGCGCAGGGTCCATGACATAAAACCCACAGAGAAAGAAATATAAACCCAGAAAACAATGCTTGGCTTGACAATGAGCAATATTTACAAAGCTATAATAATATAAATGCTGATTACTGGCTTTCCAGTTTAAAGAGAACCTATGGACAGACCACGAAAGGCTTTGCAATGTTTACAGGACAGTAGACAGAGATTAACAATTCTGACAGCTTAAAATGAAAACTATACCTGACAGAAAGGCAGGGGTACTAACCTCCACATCTGACGAAGTGGAAGTCAAGTAATACTGCTCAAAATTAACACAACAAAAAACAGAAGTTCAAGAACACTTCTGATAACTGGAAAGGTAACCAACTTGTTATGGGTTGATCTGTATCCTCCCAAAAGTCTTAACACCCAGTACTTGTGAATGGGACCTTATTTGGAAATAGGGTCTTTGCAGATGACTAAGTTAAGATGAGATCATTAACGTGGACTTTAGTCCAATGGACTGTTATAAAAAGCGCAAATTCAGACACAGAGATAGACATGCATAGAGGGAAGACTACGTGAAGATATGGGGGGAAATGCCATCTACAAGTCAAGGAATGCCTGAGGCTACCAAAAGCTCGGAGAGAGGCAAAGAATAGATTCTCCCTCACAGCTCTCAGAATGAAGCAACCATAGCGACACCTTGATTTTGGACCTCTAGCCTCTGGAACTGTAAAGCAATAAATTTCTGTTGCTTAAGGCACACAGTTTTGTGGTACTTTATTAACAGCAGCCCCAGGAAACTAATACATAACAGAAGAACAAAAAACAATGAAAAATATCAAACGAGGGGTGATGATGTGAGGTAACCCTCTTCTTTCATACTGGAGAAGCAGAAAATTGTGCTGATTTCTTTTAAGGTTAAACAGCAATATAAATATATAATCTAGAATTATGGAGGTCATGAAAAAGTCTCAAACAATTAAAGACTGTCTCAGCAGAGTGGGATGGGGAGCTGAAGAACATGTTTATTTCAGGCTCTTTCACTTCTTTCATGTGTTCTGCAGATCATTCATGTGTGCGTAGTATAATAAAAATTAGAATTTTAAAAACAAGCTATTAAAACATGAATAATCTCACTTTTGAAGAAGAAATATGACAATGCAACTTTTTAAATGACCTAAGGACTTGAACAGACATTTCTCCAAAGAAGATATACGAGATGGCCAATAGGCATATGAAAAGATGCTCAACATCACTAATCATTACGGAAATACAAATCAAAACCACAATGAGGGCCTACCCGGCTCTTTGGGGGGCCTAATGGTGGACTCTGAGAGGGCTCACGCCAAGGAGTACTTCCCAGACTTCTGCTGCCAGTGTGCTTGTTCTCATGGTGAGCCACAGCCAGCCTCTGCCTCTGCAGAAGACCTTCCAACACTAGCAGTCCCCCAAACAACAAACTGTTAAACGGAAAGCAACACAGGAAGCCAGCAGTACAGTTCTGTTGCCACGGAGCCTCAGCACACATTTTTTGAAGTATGAGAAATTGAACGTTCAGAGCGGTCAAGTAACTTGCCCAAAGTACCTAATTTGGATGGTGCAGGAATCACAGAATCATGACAGCAAGAGCCTTGACCACCTCGCCACAGCACAGCCTGCAACATCTGTGCTTCCCAGCAACCAAGCTGTAAAACACCCTTCCCTGCTCTTCAGGAAACAACTGTCAGACGGGCTGGCACCCACAGTAAGGGCAAAGCTTACAAAACGCTACGAAAGTTTCTGTTGATGAGGAGTGGGCTCCGAAGCTGACTGCTAGGAGCCTGACAACAAACGCACTGGTGAGACGCACCTGAGCCCTTTGAATTACTGTTCTTCTTGTCCGCCTGGTGAAGGCTTATTAAGAACCTATGAGAGAAACAAAAAGAAATACAATCCTGCAGCCTGTGGAACAAAAACCACATTCACAGAAAGATAGAAAAGATGAAAAGGCAGAGGGATAGGTGCCAGATGAAGGAACAAGATAAAACCCCAGAAAAACAACTAAATGAAGTGGAGATAGGCAACCTTCCAGAAAAAGAATTCAGATAAATGATAGCGAAAATGATCCAGGACCTCGGAAAAACAATGGAGGCTAAGATCAAGAAGATGCAAGAAATGTTTAACAAAGACCTAGAAGAATTAAAGAACAAACAGAGAGAGATGCACAATACAATAACTGAAATGAAAACTACACTAGAAGGAATCAATAGCAGAATAACTGAGGCAGAAGAACGGATAAGTGACCTGGAAGACAGAATGGTGGAATTCACTGCTGCGGAACAGAATAAAGAAAAAAGAATGGAAATAAATGAAGACAGCCCAAGAACCTCTGGGACAACATTAAACACAACAGCATTCGCATTATAAGGGTCCCAGAAGGGGAAGAGAGACAGAAAGGACCAGAGAAAACATCTGATGAGATTATAGTCGAAAACTTCCCTAACATGAGAAAGGAAATAGCCACGCAAGTCCAGGAAGCGCAGAGAGTCCCGTTCAAGATAAACCCAAGGAGAAACACGCTGAGACACATAGTAATCAAACTGACAAAAATTAAAAACAAAGAAAAATTATTGAAAGCAGCAAGAGAAAAATGACAAATAACATACAAGGGAACTCCCATAAGGTTAACAGCTGATTTCTCAGCAGAAACTCTACAAGCCAGAAGGGAGTGGCATGACATATTTTTAAAGTGAAGAAAGGGAAGAATTTAAAACCAAATGTTACTCTACCCAGCAAGGATCTCATTCAGATTTGATGGAGAAATCAAAAGCTTTACAGACAAGCAAAAGCTAAGATGAATTCAGCACCACCAAACCAACTCTACAACAAATGCTAAAGAAACTTCTCTAAGTGGGAAACACAAGAGAAGAAAAGGACCTACAAAAACAAACCCAAAACAATTAAGAAAAAGGTCGAAGGAACATACATATCAATAATTACATTAAACGTGAATGGATTAAATGCTCCAACCAAAAGACACAGGCTTGCAGAATGGATACAAAAACAAAACCCATATATATGCTCTCTACTATGGACCCACTTCAGACCTAGGGACAAATACAGACTGAAAGTGAGGAGGTGGAAAAAGATATTCCATGCTAATGGAAATCAAAAGAAAGCTGGAGTAGCAATACTCATATCAGATGAAATAGACTTCAAAATAAAGAATGTTAAAAGAGACAAGGAAGGACACTACATAATGATCAAGGGATCAATCCAAGAAGAAGATATACAGTATCTTATACATGCAACAATAAATATATATGCACCCAACACAGGAGCACCTCAATACATAAGGCAACTGCTAACAGCTATAAAAGAGGAAATCGACAGGAACACAATAATAGTGGGGGACTTTAACACCTCACTTACACCAATGGACAGATCATCCAAACAGAAAATTAATAAGGAAACCCAAGCTTTAAATGACACAATAGACCAGATAGATTTAATTGATATTTATAGGACATTCCATCCAAAAACAGCAGATTACACTTTCTTCTCAAGCGCACATGGAACATTCTCCAGGATAGATCACATCTTGGACCACAAACCAAGCCTCAGTAAATTTAAGAAAACTTAAACTCATATCAAGCATCTTTTCTGACCAAACGCTATGAGATTAGAAATCAATTACAGGGAAGAAAACGTAAAAAACACAAACACATGGAGGTTGAACAATACGATACTAAATAACCAAGAGATCACTGAAGAAATCAAAGAGGAAATCAAAAAATACCTAGAGACAAATGACAATGAAAACACGACGATCCAAAACCTACAGGATGCAGCAAAAGCAGTTCTAAGAGGGAAGTATAAAGCAACACAAACTATCTCGAGAAACAAGAAAAGTCTCAAATAAACAATTTAACCTTACACCTAAAGGAACTAGAGAAAGAAAAAGGAACTAGAGAAAGAAGAAGAAACATAACCCAAAGTTAGCAGAAGGAAAGAAATCATAAAAATCAGAGCAGAAATAAATGAAATAGAAACAAGACAATAGCAAAGATCAATAACACTAAACGCTGGTTCTTTGAGAAGATAAACAAAAGTGTTAAACCATTAGCCAGACTCCTCAAGAAAAAGAGGGAGAGGACTCAAATCAACAAAATAAAAGGAGAAGTTACAACAGACACCACAAAAACACAAAACATCCTAAGAGACTACTACAAGCAACTCTATGCCAATAAAATGGACAACCTGGAAGAAATGGAGACATTCTTAGAAAGGTATAACCTTCCAAGACTGAACCAGGAAGAAATAGAAAATGTGAACAGACCAATCACAAGTAATGAAATTGAAACTGTGATTAAAAATCTTCCAACAAACAAAAGTCCAGGACCAGATGGCTTCACAGGTGAATTCTATCAAACATTTAGAGAAGAGCTAACACCCATTCTTCTCAAACTCTTCGAAAAAATTGCAGGGGAAGGAACACTCTCAAAGTCATTGTATGAGACCACTGTCACCCTGATAGCAAAACCAGACGAAGATACTACAAAAAAAGAAAATTACAGACCAATATCACTGATGAATATAGATGCAAAAATCCTCAACAAAATACTAGCAAACAGAATCCAGCAATACATTAAAAGGATCATACACCATGCTGAAGTGGGATTTATCCCAGGGACGCATGGATTCTTCAGTATACACAAATCAATCAATGGGATACACCATATTAACAAACTGAAGAATAAGAACCACATGATCATCTCAATAGATGCAGAAAAAGCTTTTGACAAAATTCAACACCCATTTATGATAAAAACTCTCCAGAGAGTGGGCATACAGGGAACCTACCTCAACATAATAAAGGCCATATACAACAAAACCCACAGCAAACATCTCTCTCAATGGTGAAAACCTGAAAGCATTTTTCTCTAAGATCAGGCACAAGACAAGGATGTCCACTCTCACCACTATTATTCAACATACTTTTGGAAGTCCGAGCCACAGAAATCAGAGAAGAGAAAGAAATGAAAGGAATACAAATTGGAAAAGAAGTAAAACTGTCACTGTTTGCAGATGACATGATACTATACATAGAGAATCCTACAGATGCCACCAGAAAACTACTAGAGCTAATCAACAAATTTGGTAAAGTAGCAGGATACAAAATTAATGCACAGAAATCTCTTGCATTCCTATACACTAATGATGAAATATCTGAAAGAGAAATTAAGGAAACACTCCCATTTACCATTGCAAAAAAAAGAATAAAATACCTAGTTAAACCTACCTAGGGAGACAAAAGATCTGTATGCAGAAAACTATAGGACACTGATGAACGAAATTAAAGATGATTCAAACAGATGGAGAGATATACCATGTTCTTGGATTGGAAGAATCAATATTGTGAAAATGACTATACTACCGAAAGCAATCTACAGATTCAATGCAGTCCCTATTAAATTACCAATGGCATTTTTTACAGAACTAGAACAAAAAAATCTTAAAATTTGTATGGAGACACAAAAGACGCCGAATAGCCAAAACAGTCTTGAGGGAAAAAAACGGAGCTGGAGGAATCAGACTCCCTGACTTCAGACTATACTACAAAGCTACAGTAATTAAGACAATATGGTACTGGCACAAAAACAGAAATTGGATCAATGGAACAGGATAGGAAGTCCAGAGATAAACCCATGCACCTGTGGTCAACTAATCTATGACAAAGGAGGCAAGGATATACAATGGAGAAAAGGCAGCCTCTTCAGTAAGTGGTCCTGGGAAAACTGGACAGCTACATGTAAAAGAATGAAATTAGAACACTCCCTAACACCATGCACAAAAATAAACTCAAAACGGATTCGAGACCTAAATGTTTGACTGGACACTATAAAACTCTTAGAGGAAAACACAGGCAGAACACTCTTTGACATAAATCACAGCAAGATGTTTTTTGATCCACCTCCTAGAGTAATGGAAATAAAAACGAAAATAAACAAATGGGACATAATGAAACTTAAAAGCTTTTGCAAAGCAAAGGAAACTACAAACAAGATGAAAAGACAACCCTCAGAATGGGAGAAAATATGTGCAAACGAATCAACAAAGGATTAATCTCCAAAATATATAAACAGCTCATGTAGTTTAATATTAAAAAAACAAACAACCCAATCAAAAAATGGGCAGACCTAAATAGACATTTCTCCAAAGAAGATATACAGATGGCCAAGAAACACATGAAAAGCTGCTCAACATCACTAATCATTAGAGAAATGCAATTCAAAACTACAGTGAGGTATCTATCACCTCACACCAGGTAGAATGGGCATCATCAGAAAATCTACAAACCACAAATGGTGTAGAGGGTGTGGAGAAAAGGGAACCCTCTTGCACTGTTGGTGGGAATGTAAATTGATACAGCCACTATGGAGAACAGTATGGAGGTTCCTTAAAAAGCTAAAAATAGAATTACCATATGACCCAGCAATCTCACTACTGGGCATATACCCAGAGAAAACCATAATTCAAAAAGACACGTGCACTCCAATGTTTAATGCAGCAGTATTTACAATAGCCAGGCCATGGAAGCAACCTAAATGCCCCTCAACAGACAAATGGATGAGGAAGATGTGGTACGTATATACAATGGAATATTACTCAGCCATAAAAAGGAACGAAAGTGGGTCATTTGTAGAGACATGGATCAATCTACAGACTGTCATACAGAGTGAAGTAAGTCAGAAAGAGAAAAACAAATATCGTATATTAATGCATATATGTGGAACCTAGAAAAATGGTACAGATGAACTGGTTTGCAGGGCAGAAATTGAGACACTGATGTACAGAACAAACGTAAGGACACTGTGGGAGAAAGCGGCAGGGGGCGTGGTGATGTGATGAATTGGGAGATTGGGAATGACATATATACACTAATGTGTATAAAATGGATAACTAATAAGAACCTGCTGTATAAAAAAAATAAATAAAATTCAAAAATTCAAAAAACCCACAAAATCCCACAATGAAATACCATTTGACACCCATTAGAATGGCTATTATCAAACAAAAAAACAGAAATTAGTGTTGGTGAGGAAGAAAAACTGGAACCACTGTGCATTGATAGTAGAAATGTAAAATGGTGCAGCCAGTATAGAAAATACTATGGTGGTTCCTCAAAAAATTAAACATAGAATTACTATCTGATCCAGTAATTCCACTTCTAGGTATGTATCCAAAAGAATTGAAAGCAGAGACCTGAACAGGTATTTGTACACCAATATTCATAGTAGCATTATTCATAAGAGCCTAAAGGTATAGACAACCCAAATGTGCATTGAAGGATGAATAGATAAACAAAATGTGGTATATACACACACTAGAAAATCATCCAGCCTCAAAAAGGAAGGAAATTCTGATTCATGCTACAACATGAATAAACCTTGAAGACATTATACTAAGTGAAATAGCCACAAAAGGACAAATATTGTACGATTCCACTTACATGTGTACCTAGGGTACTCAAATTCACAGAAACAAAGTAGAATGTGGTTGCCAGGAGCCCAGGGGAAGGGGAAATGGGGAGGTAGTGTATAATGGGTACAGAATTTCAGTTGGGGAAGATGAAGTTCTGGAGATTGTTGGTGGTGATGGCTGCACGACAATGTAAATGTACTTAATGTCAATGATTTGTATACATAAAACTGATTAAAACGGTAATTTTTATGTTATGTACAACACAATCTTTATTTTGCACAAGAAAGAAAAATATGTATATGAATACATTAAAACATGTAAAACCTTTACAATGCTGCTGTCTCATACCTCCTCCTTCTCCCACCTCCGGCCAGAGGAACCACTAGTCTGATTTCTATCATCATATCTTCTGGCAACTGAACTATATCTACTTTTTTTCCGTCCGGCTTCTTTCACTCAAACTTATATCTGTGAGATTCATCCACGTTGTTGTACAGTAGTTCATTCCTTTCTATTGCTGAGTAGAATTCCACTGTATGAATATATCACAATTTGTACCTCTTTTCACCTGTTTTTAGACATTTGATTATTTTTTTTTTGCTATTTTATAAACAAAGCTATAGTGAATATTCCCATGCAAGTCTTTATGTACACATATGTTTTCATTTCTCAAGGGTAAATACCTAGGAGTGGAATTTCTGAGTCATTGGATACATGTATGTTTAGCTTTGTAGAAAATATTCAACAGTCTTCCAAAACTGTAGTGCTGGTTTACACTGCCATTTCATACTTAGAGTGATGGCAAAGTTGAATAATGAAAACCTGTTTTTCCTTTTTAATACTAGTTGTTTAATGCTACACAAACTAAGTACTGAATGCTTTGACTCTCTCAGTGCATCAGTTTTGCAACAAGGATCCATATTTGGGGTCTACCAAAAAATTGCACAACTTGAGAGTTGTAAGTTAAGTTTCATGTGGGGCAAAATGAGGACTACAGCCCAGGAGTCAGCATTTCAGATAGCTCTGAGAAACTGCTCCGAAGTGTTAGGGGGGAAGGTCAGTATATATGCGATTGGTGAAGGTGGAGTACACGCAATCAAGCATGCATTTTTGCAGAAGGTTGCTGCTAGTCTCGTGAAGGTTACTGCCAGTCACAAGGAGCAGATGTCACCATGAAAGATTTTAGTGCTTTTCTAGATACAAGGAGATGCAAGAATTGGGCTCATAAAATCTCCTCCTGAAAATATCTATCTGAAGGGCTGTTCTGCCAGTTTTTCCCAGAGCACAGAACGCCTCATTCCTGATCTCCAACCTGAACTCCTTTCAGGGTGTGTTGAAGGTCAGCGGTCGCTGCAGCTTGTGATTTGATCCTTGTAGAGGCAGGTGGCAAGTGCCAATTTGTAGTTGACGTCAGGATCACCTGTGCTCTACCCACAGAAACTTTTGCTCTACCCACAGAAACTTTAATTCAACAAGGGCAGGACAGCAGGCCACAGACTTTGGTTTTTTATTTCTTAAAGCTCTTTAAGTGATTCTGATACATGACCAGGTTGAGAACCACTGTCTTAAAGGATGATAATTATAACTTTTTTTTTTTTTTTTTTTTTTTTC
>NW_020173068.1:1611886-1692029 GCF_003031525.2 Neophocaena asiaeorientalis asiaeorientalis
AAGGTTGATATTTTTATCTTTTTTTTTTTTTTTTTTTTTGCGGGGGCCTCTCACTGTTGTGGCCTCTCTTGTTACGGAGCACAGGCTCCGGACGCACAGGCTCAGCGGCCATGGTTCACGGGCCCAGCTGCTCCGCGGCATGTGGGATCTTCCCGGACCGGGGCACGAACCCGTGTCCCCTGCGTCGGCAGGCGGACTCTCAACCACTGCGCCACCAGGGAAGCCCCAATTATAACATTTTTAATCATAAAAAATACACTACTCTTGGAAATAAAATGGAGTGGGAGAGAATCTGATTTTAGCTATATTTTAGCTATATTTTGTGAGGACAATAAGTTGGGTGACAAAGTTTCCTTGCAGCTCAGGTTTTATTTCTCTTACTTTAGTTACTTGAACTGCATCATCCATCAACACTCATTGGAATTCCATAAATAACTTTTTTCAGTTGTGCCACCTGCAATTACAGGAAAAAACCTTTAGAAAGATAAACCAGCCCTATTTAAATACCACTGGTTGTTCCAGGGGAGAGGAGTACACTCTAACAAGATGTCTCATAGAGCTGTGCTGAACATTTCAGTAGCCACAGGACAAAGCTCCATCTTAAACAGTTAATTCAGATCACTGAAGAACTCATGAGAACGGAATTCAACAATATATTAGGTCCTTCCTGTGGAGGACCTTCCTCCCTAATCCCCAAACCTGGACTATTCCACTGTAGGGTTGTTTATGTACCATAACGTCCCCCCCCAGGGGACATCTGGCAATGTCTGAAGATAGCTTTGATTGTCTAACAAATCACAGGACAGCCCTTCCATGACAAAGAATTATCCCAAAGGCCAAAGTTGAAAACCCCAGCATTGGTCAAAAACTCACCTTCAATTCAGGTCCAAGCTCTGCAACCCATTAGCTAAGTGACCCAGGCCAAATTTATTAACCTCTTTAAGCCTCAGTTTTCTCCCTTGGAAAAAGACTAGAGTCTGAATTTAATATTCTCTCCCATTCTAAATGTTAAGATACTAAAATAATCAAATTTATATTGAAATAATACCTAACACTTAAGCATATGCAATGGGCCAGACATCATACTAAGTGTTTTTATGTGTTCTACCTCATTTAACCTTCAACATAGCCCTATAAGGCAGATGCTACCACTATCCTTCTTATTCAGATGAATAAACTGATGCACAGAGACTTGCCTAAGGTCACAAAGTGGTAAGCAGCAGAGCCAGGATTTGAACCTGATCAATCTGATTCTGGAGCCCTCATTCTTAACATTATCTTCTCCATCCTTTTACCTTTGGACAGAGGACTGAGTTAACCAAATCCCTCAATTCACAGCCCACTAAAGACCATACAGACTGCAGGTCAGAAACAAAGAGACACTATTTTTAAGCTACAAATTAGACAAGATTAAGAAAACAAAATCTGAAACTGTTGAGGATCTGATGCTATAGGCTGCTTATACCTTGCACTGACACTGTAAAAGAACTTTCAACATGAAGAGCCATAAGAATATTCACACTCTTCCATCTACTTTACTTCTTGGAGTCTATTCAAAGAAAACAATCCTAAGTACAGTAAAGAACTTCATAGAAAGATGCTCATTGCTCTATTTTTATTAATATAGAAAATTTAGAAACTTAGGGAATGGATATATAAACTTGTTAGAATATTATGTTAGAATATTATGTATCCATTTAAAAAGTTTAGAAAACTTACAAAATAACCCACTTACGTAAATAGGAAAAACGGGAAACTTTTTTTTCATTTTTTTATTATGTTAAAACACGTTACATAAAATTTACCACCGTAACCATTTTTAAATGCACAATTCAGTGGTGTTAACTACACTAGCATTGTTATGCAGCCATCATCACCATCTAGCTCCAAAATTCTTTTGATCTTGTAAAACTGAAACTCTATATACCTATTAAACAATAACTCCCCATACTCCCCTCCCTCAAAGCCCCTGGCAACCACCATTCTTCTGTCTGTCTCTATGATTTTAACCACTCCAAGTACGTCATATAAGTGAAATCACACAGTATTTGTTACTGGCTTATTTCACTTAGCATAATGTCCTCAAGGTTCATCCATGTTGTAGCATACCGAAGAATTTCCCAAGGCTGAATTTTACTCCTCTGTATGTATATGCCACATTTTGCTTATTCATTCATCTGCTGATGGACAGTTGGGTTGTTTCCACATTTTAGCTACTGTGAATAATGCTGCTATGAATGCTGGTGTACAAATATCTCTTAAAGACCTTGCTTAAATGCTTTGGGGCATATACCAGAATCAGAATTGCCAGATCATATGGTAATACTATGTTTCATTTTTTAAAGAATCTCCATACTGTATTCCACAGCTTTTATACCACTTTACATTCCCACCAACAGTGCACAGTGTTCTAATTTCCCCACATCCTCACCAACACTTGTTTTCTGGTTTTTTTTTTGGATAGTAGCCATCCTAATTAATGTGAGCAGGACAGTACATTTTATGTCCTAGCAGACACAAAGATATACTGCTCAGATCCCTCTTCGGTAAGGGAATTCCTGTCTAGTTGCAAGGACTGTGGTTAGCTGACAGCTTCCTGCTGTTAACCCCTTTAGAATCCACCTTAGCTTTCAAACAGAGGGCACCCTTTCCTCAGGACTGCCCCCAGCCAATGACTGGGCAATGTGGTGGTACAATGGCCTAGCCCTTTCCAACCAGTGAGGCAATCTGGCAATCTGGGCTGGCAGAGATTTTGTCAGGTGTGAACTGCAGTCTGATGGCTTCCCATACCCAACCTAATCCTTTCTCTTTTTCTTCACAGGCATTACTCCTCAATAAGCCCTTTGCCCTCCTACTCCGTCTCAATCTGATTCCTGAAGAACGCAACTGGCACATATATTAAATGTACTCTGATTGAGAAACAAAAACCAGTGGGGAAAAATAAGACTCCCAATAGATAAACTAAAATGTTAACAACAATGGTGGGAACTCTATACTATCCAAGTATTCCTTAACCAACATCTATTGCTTGTACATAATAAAAATAAAAAACATTAAAAGAAGACTCTATACTAAATCTTGCTCCTGAGGAAATATTCTAAGGGTAGGATAAATTGGTATATTTTGTACACAATGTGCCCAAATATTCACTGAGGGGTGAGTCATAAACAAACTGCTGGTGTTCTTCAAAAAAAAGCACATGCCCAGGTACTAAGGAACTAAAAGATCAGGCAGTGGGCTTCACAGACATTTCACAGGCTTTTCACAGACATTTCATAGGGTTCCTCATTTGTGTAATTAAAATTTGTACTCATTTAAATGAAAGATTTTTAGAAGTGATAATGGAGCCTGTTCAGTTCACCCTCCTATTCTCATGGATGAGATCAATGCCCCAGACAGGATAAGGGAAGAACAGTTGTTGGCCTTGTTTCTCAATGCCTATGTCTATTTCTCTTTCCAGCTATACAGATACTGTGTCCAAATGTAGGAAGCACATTAAAGATACAATTCCAAAAAGGATAAAATAAGATTATTCCAAGAACTATTCAAAATCTATCTCTTTCTATGAAAAACTGAATGGTGTCATCTGATATTGCCATTCCAGGCAGTTTCCTTGCCAAGTGCTGACTCCCTCAGTACATGAATAGACACAAGCATTTATCATCTTAAAGAACCTCTCAAACCAAATCTCCAATGCCTCCCCTTCCCAGCTATCAATTTCTCCCCTTTCCTTCCCTGCCAATCTTCTCAATAGTACACTCAGTTTCTCTCCTCCTCTACCTCAAACCCTTCGACATATACTCACTTGGTCTCCACAGAAACTCCTCTTGATAGAGTCAACAGCGATCTCCAAAGAAGACTTCACAATCCTTATTTACACCACCAAACTGTGAATCTGACCATTGCCACAAGTCCCATCATTACTCAAACAGCACTTCATCTCAGTAAATATAGAACTGCCCCTTAAATACTGGTTCCATGCCCAACCTTCTCACTCTATCCCAGCAGTTCCCAAAGCTGGCTGCACATTAGAAGGTTGGGGAATTCTTTAAACCACCTCCCCACCGCCCCCAACTCAAGGACATCACAATCTCAGAGGGTGGGGGGTAGGAAGTAACCCTGACAGTGTGTGTTTGGGTTTTTTGGGTTGTTTTTAATTAAGTACCCAGGGTGATTCCAATGTGCAGCCAGGGCTGAGAACCACTCCTCCATCAGGCTTTCTGGATCTCATCTTTTCTCCTCCTATGTATCTCCAGCCTCAAATTCTCTTCAGAATCCCATATCTATATATGCCCTTGCCTTCTAGACCTGCATAGCTCACAAGCACCTCTGATTCAAATAACCAACATTCATAGAAATATGTTATTTTCTCCTATAGCTATTCCTCCTTAATTGCTTATCTCAGTGGATAAAAATCACCATCTATTCCAGGAATCAGCAAACCTTTTCTGTGAAGAGCCACATAGTAAACATTTGGCTTTGTAGGTCATACAGCCTCTGTCACAATTATTCAGCTCTGCTGTTGTAGCATAAAAGCAGCAAAAGACAACAGGTAAAGTTTGAGTAGAGCTATAGTCCAATAAAACTTTATTTATGAACACTGAAATTTGAATTTTATATAATTTCCACAAGTCATTAAATATCATTCTTCTTTTGATTTGACTTTTTCCAACCATTTAAAGATGTTAAAACAATTCTTAGTTTGTGGGCTGTGCAAAACACTGTCAAGCAGGTCAGTTTGCCAACTATGGTCTTCCCCCTTACCCAAGCCAGAGATCCTAGATGTCCCAATTCCTTCCTCTCCTTTAGCCACAAGAATCAATCATTACCTCTAGTAAAGTACTTGTTACAAACTATTATAAGTGTTTATGGCCTCCTTCAACTGACAGTAAGATCCTTGAAGGTAAGAAACATGTCTGTTCTAAGACATCAGTTTCTTTTTAGTTCAGCTCATTTTTGAACTTAACAGTAAGGTTTAAAGGGAAAAGAAAAACACAACAAATTTTAAAATGCATTAAATAAAGGCTCAGGCAAACATGAAGGATATTCCTTATCAAGTACAATTAATAATGATCTTTGCTATTCAATGCTTCAATAACTGCTCGATTTCTGTTTTCTGGGTGTTTTCTGCTTTTCAAGGCCATGAAATGTTGTATGGAACTTTGAAACAATCAACTTGAGATGCCAATACTGTTGCTATCACCACGAGAGCTGGGTCTATAAGCAGCCTTTATGCCTTCTACACACATTTCCTTTCTAAGTGGCACCTTCAACTATAATCACATCTTGAAAGTCATTCAATAAAGAAGGAAAACCAGGCATACTAAGAAAAAAAAATTTAAAGACATAACCAGAAACATCAAAAATCAGCAGCTCAACAAGGATCAGAATAATAACCATTTGTTAATGCTTAGTATGTGTCAGGCACTGTGTCAAAGTGTATAATGTTCAGTATTTAACATATCTTCAAAACAAGCACAGAAAACAGATGCTTCATTTTGCAGATGAAGAAACTGTGGCACAGAGTAGTTAAATAACTTGTCCACAGTCAAACAATTGGTAGGTGACAAGACTGAGACTCAAACCCAGGTATATATGATTCCAAAATCTATGCTCTCCCCACTGGTTGAATAGGGCCTATAACCAAGGTAGGTCAATAGCCACTGGAGGAAAAGGGCTTCCTCCAGAAGGAAAGTTTCAAAGCCCTGTTTGAAATGTATCATAACTGTCACAAAACTCCTGAGTATGGTGCCACGTACACAACCAGTGAGGCTTTCTAATCACTGTCTAACTAAATGAATAAAATAAACTGGAAGAGCCAATTCCTTGATATAGTGGAACCTCTTACTCTAAAGATGGGAAACAAAATCTTATGGCAAATTAGAACACTGCCATGGTTCCATTTCCTACTGTTAATAGAGCCATTGTCAGGAAGTCCCATGCTTACTATAGCAACCACTGGTCTTGCTATTCACAAAGTTTCTGCCTTTTTGCTTCCTCAGGAAACAGACAAGAAAATCAGGCTCCTGATCTCTTTCTTTAAAGGGAAAGCTGTCGTTTAAAACTGGAAATTAATAAATGAATATGTAAAAGTGATTTTATATTTTGGCTGACACCCAATATTTCTGTACATTAAACTCAATCTTTAAAGCACACAGTCTTATCTTTTTAATCTTCAAATACAGGAGTCTAGAAAATCTGCTATAACTCTCCAGCCACAAAAATCTAAAGATACTGGATAAATGCTTACATGCTTTGAAAAGTTTAGCTAAGTTCTGAAGAGAGTAAAGGAAACTGCTAAAGGCATAACAAGTTACCACAAGGTTAGACGTCAGAAGTCCAGGCACACCATTGGCTAGATTTTCTGCTCAGGATCTCATCAGGATAAACTCAAGATTTATGCCATTCTGTGTTCTCATCTGGAGCTCAAGATTCTCTTCCAAGTTCACATGGTTGTGGCAGAATTCAGTTCCATGCGGCTGTAGAACAATGGTCCCTGCTTCTTTGCTACTTCTCATTCAATGGTTGCAGGAGAGGGGGGCACGAGAGAATGGTCACATCCCAGGTCTTGGGCAAGTCCCTGGGATAGGCCGCCAAGTGAGGGTCCTTGGCTTCGCACAGGGAAGAATTCAAGAGTAAGCCAGAAGTAGAGTGAAAGCAGATTTATTCAGGGAGATACACACTCCATAGACAGAGTACGGGCTGTATCAGAAGGTGAAAGAGCCCTAGGAGATACACATTCCATAGACAGAAGGTGGACCACCTCAGAGGGCGAGAGTGGCCCCGGGCTGTGAGGGTGATTAGTTTTTATGCGCTGGGTAATTCCAACTATTTGGGGGAAGGGGCAGGGATTTCCAGGAATTGGGCCACCACCCACTTTTTGGCCTTTTCTGGCCAGCCTCAGAACTGTCATGGCACTGGTGGGTGTGTCATTTAGCATGATAATATATTACACTGAGTGCACAATGAGGCTCAAGGTATGCTGGAAGTCATCTTGCGACACCTTGCGCCTAGTTGGTTCTAACTAGTTTTTATCATATTCTCAACGGCTGTGTCACTCTTTCAATGGTTGTGCCCTGTCCCCTTCCCTCCTGTCTCACAAGGGCCATTCTCAGCTGCTAGAAGCCATCTGCAATCCTTGCATATGGACTCTTCCATCTTCAAAGCCAGCAATGGAAAATCTCCCTCTTGTTCAATCCTTCTCATGTTTTAAATCATCTGACTCTTCCTTGCTGACTCTGGACCCCCAAATTACAACTTTCTGCTCTTTGAGAAACACCATTAAAAACTAAAAAAGCAACTCACAGGCTGGGAGACAACATTTATTTTATTTATATAGTTGGCTAAAAAGTTCATTCAGTTTTTTCCATAACATAGCTCTAGTGACACTTAGTTGTCTTTAACTTCATTTGAAACAATTTTGTTCGACTGTATGTGACAACTGTCATATCAGCGTGCATTTAAAAGGACTTATCAGGGACTTCCCTGCTGGCACAGTGGTTAAGAATCTGCCTGCCAATGCAGGGGACACGGGTTCGAGCCCTGGTCCGAGAAGATCCCACATGCCGCAGAGCAACTAAACCTGTGTGCCACAACTACTGAGCCTGTGCTCTAGAGCCCACATGCCACAACTACTGAAGCCCGTGCTCTTCAACAAGAGAAGCTACCTCATTCAGATAAGCCCTCGCACTGCAACAAAGAGTACCCCTGCTTGACGCAACTAGAGAAAGCCCGCACACAGCAACAAAGACCCAATGCGGTAAAAAATATTTAAATAAATTAATTAATTTTTAAAATAAATTAATTAAATAAAATTAAATTTTCACATCCAAATTGGTGAATTTTTGTGTAGCCATTTTAATACTGAAGATGGAAGAAAAGAAGCAACATTTTCGGCATATTATGTTGTTTTTTTTTTTTTTGCGGTACCCGGGCCTCTCACTGTTGTGGGCCTCTCCCGTTGCGGAGCACAGGCTCCGGACGTGCAGGCTCAGCAGCCATGTGTCACAGGCCTAGCCGCTCCGCGGCATGTGGGATCTTCCCGGACCGGGGCACGAACCCGTGTCCCCTGCATCAGCAGGCGGACTCTCAACCACTGCGCCACCAGGGAAGCCTGTATTATGCTTTCTTATTTCAAGAAAGGTAAAAAACGCAACTGAAATGCAAAAAGAGGTTTGTGCAGTGTATGGAGAAGGTGCTGTGACTGATCAAACATGTCAAAAGTGGTTTGCGAACTTTAGTGCTAGAGATTTCTCCCTGGACAATGCTCCATGGTCAGGCAGACAAGTTGAAGTTCACAGCAATCAAATCAAGACATTAATTGAGAACAATCAACATTATACCATGAGGAAGATAGCTGACATACAGAAAATATCCAAATCAAGCGCTGAAAATCATTTGTACCAGCTTCGTTATGTGAATCGCTTTGATATTTCAGTGCATATAAGTTTAGCGAAAAAACCTTCTTGACCGTATTTCCGCATGTGATTCTCTACTTAAACATAATGAAAATGTTCTGTTTTTAAAACAAATTGTGACGGGCGATGAAAAGTGGATGCTATACAATAATGTGGAACAGAAGAGATCGTAGGGCAAGCGAAATGAACCACCACCAACCACACCAAAGGTCGGTCTTCATCCAAAGAAGGTGATGTCTTGCAATAAACCTTTCTCCGCTCCCAAGGTCACGGTTTGGTTTGTTTGGCCTCACTGTGGGTTGGCACACGAACTTGGGTTCGACAACAATTTCACTACTTATTGAGCCCCAAACTTATACACCATACTGAACATCTGCCACTGGCCCTCCCACAAACACCTTGAACTCGACATGTCCAAAATCGAATTTAGCAACTTGGAAGCATAATGCTCAGGAGGCAAAGGTTCTGGAATGAAGACTACCTGGGTTGAAATCCTGGCCCTGCCTCTTTCTTATTAAATGTCTGACCCTGGAAAAGATACTCCAATCTTTCTTTGTTTCTCTCATCTGTAAAATAGAAATAATAATTTAAACTATCCCACACCGACAGGTTATGGTTTATGACAGTGAATAAAATCAAGGTCTGAAATGGCCAATCCTTGTTTCACCATGGAGGTTCATGCTATGTTGAGATGTGAGTTTCATGACAATGGGTTTGTGAAACCAAAAAACTACAGTGCTTCTTAGAATCAAAGATGTAGTTTCCATACCACCACATTTTAACCACATTTCTGTTATCAATGATGTGTACATCTTAAAATATTTTTTTGAAAAACTGACATTAAATTGATAACGAAGGAAATATTAAAGTAGATATTGCCTCTCAAAAAAAAAAAAAAAAAAAGGGGGATGTTGTGTATATGGAGGGATTGGAAGGGAGTCCTACTCCTTCTGGAAAACCAAACAATTAATTCCAACAAGTACTGCTCCCAGTCAGACCAACTGAAAGCAGCACTTGATGAAAACTGTCCAGAACTAGTCAACAGAAAACGCATAATGTTCCATCAGGATAACGCAAGACGGCACGTTTCTTTGATGACCAGGCGAAAACTGTTACAGCTTTGCTGGGAAGTTCTGATTCATCGTCATATTCACCAGACATTGCACCTTCAGATTTCCATTTATTTCGGTCTTTACAAAATTCTCTAATGGAAAAATGTCAATTCCCTGGGAGACTGTAAAAGGCACCTGGAACAGTTCTTTGCTCAAAAAGATAAGAAGTTTTGGGAAGATGGAATTATGACGTTGCCTGAAAAATGGCAGAAGGTAGTGGAACAAAATGGTGAACATGTTGTTCAACGAAGTTCTTGGTGAAAATGAAAAATGTGTCTTTTATTTTTACTTAAAAACCAAAGGTACTTTTTGGCCAACCCAATATTATATACATATATGTATATATGATTAATGAACTGTATCCAGAATATATAAAGGACTCTTAACAACTCATGTGTAAGATAATTTTAACAAATGATAATCCAAAAGAAAAGGCCAAAGATTTAAGATGATACTTCACAGGAGCAAATATGGCCAATAAACACATAAACAGATGTTCAACATCATTAGTTATTAGGAAAATGCAAATTAAAACCACGATGAGACACAACCACAAACTCGTTAACAATGACTAAAATTTAAAAGCTGTCAATACCAAGTGTTGGTGAGGATGTGGAGGAACTACAACTCTTGCACATTGCTGATGAGAATATAAAGTGTAAAACTATGAAAAACAGTTTGGCAGGTTCTTGTAAGGCCAAACATACACTTAAACCATAAAACTCAGCAATTCCATAAAAACATATATTTACAAAAAGACGTGTACACATTTGATCCTAGCAGCTTTATTCATAAGGGAATCAAATTAGAAATAACCTAAATGCTTATTAACGTATGGAATATAGTATATTCATACAATGGAAAACTGCTCAGAAAAAAGAAAAAAGGAATTAACTACTAATATACCTAACAGCATGAATAAATGTCAAAAACAACATGCCGAGTGAAAGAATACAGATGGAAGAGTACTACTGTATGATTCTAATTATACAGCACTCTAGAAAAGACAGTCTAATCTACAGTGACAGAAATCAGATCCACAGTTGCCTGGGGTGCAGGAAGTAAGGGGAGAGAAGAATGAGAAGGGCACAGGGAACTTTCTGGGTTTAAGGAAATGTTATATATCTTGACTGTGGTGATGGTCACTCAGGTATATAAATTTGGCAAAACTCATTCAACTGTATACAGAAAATGGGCACATTTTATTGTAAGAAGATTGATTATACCTCAATAAAGTTGATTTTAAGAAGATAATATCATTTAGTATTTGATATCCTGAAGACATGCCTGCAATACAATCTTGCAGAACAGTCATTCATAATAAACCCTACATACAATGCAAAAGATAGTATAAAACACAAGATAACAGCTAATTAATTACTACTTAAAAGTCTATGTATCAATGTCATACATCATATTAATAAAAGGGAAAAATACATCATCTCAACTAATGCAGAAAAAAATCACTTAACAAAAATCAAACACCCTTGTGTGACAAAAACACTCAACAAGCTCGGAATAGAAGGGAACTACCCTAATATGACAAAGGGAATTATGAAAAACCCACAGCTATATTCAATGGGGGAAAATTGAAAGCTTTCCCCCTAATAGCAGGAATAAAACACCAATGCCCACTTTTGCTGCTTCCATTCAACAAGGTACTGGGAGTTTTTGCCAGAGCAATTAGGCAAGAAAAATAAAAATAAAAGGCATTCAAAATAGAAAGGAAGAAGTAAAACTATCTCTCTTCATATATAGAAAATCCAAAAAAAACACACACAAACTGTTACAGCTAATAAATACAGCAAAGCTGCAAGATCAACACAAAAACCAGTTGTAGGGGACTTCCCTGGTGGCGCAGTGGTTAAGAATCTGCCTGCCGATGCAAGCGAACACAGGTTTCAGCCCTCGTCCAGGAAGATCTCACATGCCACGGAGCAACTAAGCCTGTGCGCCACAACTACTGAGCCTGTGCTCTAGAGCCCACGAACCACAACTACTGAGCCCACATGCCACAAATACTGAAGCCTGCGTGCCTAGAGCCCATGCTCCACAACAAGAGAAGCCACCACAATGAGAAGCCCGCACACCGCAACAAAGAGTAGCTCCAGCTCGCCTCAACTAGAGAAAGACCGCACGCGGCAACAAAGACCCAACACAGTCAAAATAAATTAATTAATTAATGTTTAAAAAAAAATCAGTTGTAGGGACTTCCCTGGTGGTGCAGTGGTTAAGAATCTGCCTGCCAATGCAGGGGACATGGGTTTGAGCCCTGGTCCGGGAAGGTATCACATGCTGCAGAGCAGCTAAGCCCGTGCGCCACAACTACTGAAGCCCGCGCACATGGAGCCCGAGCTCCACAGCAAGATAAGCCACCAAAATGAGAAGCCCGTGCACCTACTTGCTGCAACTAGATGAAGCCTGCTCGCAGCGACAAAGACCCAACACAGCCAAAAATAAATTAATCAAAAAATAAAATAAAATACATCTTTAAAAAAATCAGTTGTATTTCTATACACTAGCAATGATCAATCCAAAAATAAAGTTAAGAAAAATCTCATTTAAAATAGCATCAGAAAATAAAATACTTAGGAGTAAATTTAACCAAGGAGGTACAAGACTTGTAAACTGAAAAGTACAAAACACTGCTGAAATAAATTAAACATGACCTAAATAAATGGAAACATATCCTGTGTTCAGGAATTACAGGACTTGATATTGTTAGCAACACTCCCCAAATCAACCTACAGAGCCAATATCCCTTTCAAAATCCCAACAGTACTTTTTTTTTAAACAGAAATAAAAAAGCTGACCCTAAAATTAATATGGAACTGCAAGGGACCCCAAACAGCCAAAACAGTCTTAAAAAATAAAAAAGATGGGGCTTCCCTGGTGGCACAGTGGTTGAGGGTCCGCCTGCCGATGTAGGGGACGCGGTTTTGTGCCCCGGTCTGGGAGGATCCCTCATGCTGCGAAGTGGCTGGGCCCGTGAGCCATGGCTGCTGAGCCTGCGCGTCTGGAGCCTGTGCTCCGCGGCGGGAGAGGCCACGGTGGTGGGAGGCCCGCGTACCGCAAAAAATAAATAAATAAAAAAGATGGAGGACTCATACGTCCCAATTTGAAAACTTACTACAAAGCTACAGAAATCAAAACAGTGTGGTAGTAGCATAAGGAGATAAAGATCAAAGGAATAGTACTGAAAATCCAGAGATAAACACATACATCTTTATTTAATCAACTGATTTTTTGACATGAGTGCTAAGACTATTCAAGGTGGGGGGAACAGGCTCTTCGATAAATAGTGCTGGGAAAACTGGATATCCACATGCAAAAGAATGAAGCTGAACCCTTACCTCACACTGTTTACAAAAATTAAAACAAATCAAAGACATAAATATAAGAAAAGAATGATAAAATTCATAGAAGAAAACAAAGGGGTAGGTCTTTGTGATACTGGATTTGGAAACAGAGTCCTAAAAATCTTATCTAAATGTGACACCAAAAGCACAAACAACAAGGACTTCCCTGGTGGTCCAGTGGGGATGACGCCGTGCTCCCAATTCAGGGGGCCCAAGTTCAATCCCTGGTTGGGGAACTAGATCCTTCATGCGTGCTTCAACTAAGAGTTAGCACGCTGAAACTAAGAAGTCTGCATGCCGCAACTAAAGATCCCTCATGCCGCAACTAAGACCCCATGCACCCAAAATTAAACAAACAAAAAAACACCCTAAGGGCTTCCCTGGAGGCGCAGTGGTTAAGAATCTGCCTGCCAATGCAGGGGACACGGGTTTGAGCTCTGGTCCGGGAAGATGCCGTGGAGCGACTAAGCCCGCGCACTACAGCTCTGAGCCTGTGCTCTAGAGTCCGTGAGCCACAACTACTGAGCCCGCATGCCACAACTACTGAACCCGCGTGCCACAACTACTGAAGCCTGCGTGCCTAGAGTCCAGGCTCTGCAACGAGAGGCCACCGCAGTGAGAGGCCCACGCACCGCAACGAAGAGTAGCCCCCGCTCACCACAATTAGAGAAAGCCCGCATGCAGCAACGAGGACCCAACGCAGCCAAAAATAAAAATTAATTAATTAAAAAACCAAACCAAACAAACAAAAACACCCTAAGCATTAAGGGCACAATTTAGATTTAAGAAAAAACTAAAAAGCACAAATAAAAATATAAAGTGTACTTCATCAAAATTTAAAATTTTGCACAATATAGAACACTATCAAGAAACTGAAAAGAGGGGTTCCCTGGTGGCGCAGTGGTTAAGAATCCGCCTGCCAATGCAGGGGACACGGTTCAGGCCCTCGTCCAGGAAGATCTCACATGCTGCGGAGCAACTAAGCCCATGTGCCACAGCTACTGAGCCTGTGCTCTAGAGCCCGTGAGCCACAACTACTGAAGCTCATGTGCCTAGAGCCCATGCTCCACAACAAGAGAAGCCCCGGCTCGCTGCAACTAGAGAAAGCCCGCAAGCAGCAACAAAGACCCAATGCAGCCACAAATAAATAAAACTTAAAAAAAATTTTTTAAAATAGAGTGAAAAGATAGAATGAGAGAAAATATTTGTAAATCACCGGGCTCCCCTGGTGGCACAGTGGTTGAGAGTCTGCCTGCCGATGCAGGGGACACGGGTTTATGTCCCGGTCCAGGAAGATCCCACATGCCGCGGAGCACCTGGGCCCGTGAGCCATGGCCGCTGAGCCTGCGCGTCCGGAGCCTGTGCTCCGCAACGGGAGAGGCCACAACAGTGAGAGGCCCGTGTACCGCCAAAAAACAAAAACAAAACAAAACAAAAAAAATTTAAATCACGTATCTAAGTGTCTAGTAACCAGAATATACAAAGAACTCTCACAACCTGGCAACAGAAAGACCCCGTCCCCCAATTAAAAAATGGGCAAAGGACTCACCTAGACATTTCTCCAAAAAGAAGATCTACAAATGGCCAGCAAGCACATGGAAAAATGTTCATCATTAGTTGTTATGGAAATGCAAGTAAGAACCACAATGAGAACCACTTCATTGAGACACCTTGTACACTGCTGGTGGTAACATAAGATGATGTGGCCACTGTGGAAAACATATTGGTGGTTCCTCAAAATGTTAAACAGAGAATTACTATATGACCTAGCAATTCCACAACTAGGTATATATCCAAAAAAGTTGAAAACAGGTATTCGAACAAAATTTTGTACATGAAAGTTCACAGCAGTATCATTCACATTAGCCCAAAGGTGAAAACAACCTAAATGTCCATTGCTAGATGGATGGATAAACAAAATGTGGTATACAAATACAACAAAATATTATTCAGCCTTAAAAAGTAATAAAGTACTGTGAGGAAAAATAAGGTAAGGATGAAACCAACATAGTGAGAAAGAGCTGAAAGCATCATAAACAAATGGATATGCAGCCTTAAAGATACCATCAGACAAAGTATTTATTCTCTAGCTCTAAACTTTTCAGCTAGTTAGCCAAAAAAGTGCCTTTATTACTAAATGAGTTAGTTGAATTTTATGTTATTTTCTCTGACTGATATTCTAAGTAATATAGATAGATGACAGATAAATATAAAGAAGTAAATAGATATATATTGGGTTGGCCAAAAAGTTCATTCGGGGTTTTCCATACCATCTTACGGGAAACCCAAACAAACTTTTTGGCCGACCCAATACATAGATGATAGAGCACAAACTTCATGACACAGGATAAAGAAATAAGATGTATTTGCCCTCAGAATAAAATGGGATAACTTACTGGAATGCATATTTACCTGTGTGATGTATGAAAAATCTATCTGATTTACTGGTTACTAGAATATTTTAGTTTTCTAAATGCTGAAAGCAACCAAACTCTTCTATATGACCATCTTGATTTCATCAAAACAGTTCGTGTAGGTGACAGTTGGTGATCAATCTTCCAGTGCAATATTCGAAAGAATACAACGACCATATGTCAGTTGATCCAGTTGAGTTGCATATAAATGATTACATTCATTCTGAAATTTTAGTTTTTATAAAGCAAAAAAAAAACCACTTTTTTTTTTATAACCTCTAAAGGGCAGCAAAAGGAAATGTTTAGTTTTTAGAGGATAAACTAACAGTAGTCTCAGTACAGTGTGAAGCTAGCAAACTATCACTTGAATTAGAGCATTTTATGTCTAAAGAACAAAATTAAATACCTAAAATTTGCCAGCCAAAATTTGAATAAGATTTTTTTTCTCCCAATATAATAATGGCATTACTTATGGTAAAGTCATTTATGCAGATTCAGAAGAACAGGGTTGAATTCTTACTCTGCCATTTCTTGCTCTGCCATTTAACCAATGGTAATCTGAAGCAAGCTATTAAAGCTCTGTAAATTCCATATAAATTCTAAATAAATGATAGACATTATTGTTTAAAAAAAAAGGAATAAAGTACTGATACATGCTCCAACATGGATGGACCTCGAAAATGTTACGCTAAAAGAAAGAAGCCAGAAAACAGGTCACATACTGTATAATTTCATTTATACGAAATGGAATATGTAAATCCATACAGACAGAAAGCAGATTAGTGGTTGGTTGCCGGGGATAGGGAGGAATAGGGAGTGAGTATCTAATGGATACAAGGTTTCCTTCTGGGCTGATAAAAATGTTTTGGAACTAGACAGAGGTCTTGGTTGCACAGCATTGTGAATATACTGAATGCCAATGAACTGTACACTTTAAAATGGTTAACTTTTTTTTTTTTTTTTTGCGGTACATGGGCCTCTCACTGTTGTGGCCTCTCCTGTTGCGGAGCACAGGCTCCGGACGCGCAGGCTCAGCGGCCATGGCTAACGGGCCCAGCCGCTCCGCGGCATGTGGTATCTTCCCGGACTGGGGCACAAACCCGTGTCCCCTGCATGGGCAGGCCGACTCTCAACCACTGCGCCACCAGGGAAGCCCTAAAATGGTTAACTTTATGTTATGTGGATTTTGCCTCAATTTTTAGCAAAGTCCATGTAATTTAAAGTATGACTAAGAATTTAGCTATGCAAGCAAAACCAATTAAGGTGGTACAGTCTGCACAAGTGAGGTTTTTACACCAACTGAATTTGAGATAACCTCTTTTTCTGCCTGTGATACCTCTTCACATGTATACCATGAACAGTGAAATCTTCACTTTGAGATTCTCAAATGCGTGTGTAGAGAGGAAGGATGAGACCAATCACAAACTGGGAGAAAAGCTAAGACTTTGAGTTTTTTACAAGGTTTTTCTCAAGTGATACTAAGACTAAAGATAATAAATGATGCTACTTCTATATGGAGAATAAAAATCAACTGTTTTGGGACTTCCCTGGTGGTGCAGTCGTTAAGAATCTGCCTGCCAATGCAGGGGACACAGGTTCAAGCCCTGGTCCGGGAAGATCCCACATGCCGCAGAGCAACTAACCCATGTGCCACAACTACTTAGCCTACGCTCTAGAGCCCGCAAGCCACAACTGCTGAGCCTGCTCGCAACTACTGAAGCCGGAGCACCTAGAGCCCGTGCTCCACAAGAGAAGCCACTGCAATGAGAAGCCTGCGCACCACAATGAAGAGCAGCCCCCGCTAGCCACAATTAGAGAAAGCCCGCGTGCAGTAACGAAGACCCAACGCAGACAAAAAAAATTAATTTTTTAAAAAATCAACTGTTTTCGGGCTTCCCTGGTGGCTCAGTGGTTGAGAGTCCGCCTGCCGATGCAGGGGACACAAGTTCAAGCCATGGTCTGGGAAGATCCCACATGCCGCGGAGCGGCTGGGCCCGTGAGCCATGGCCGCTGAGCCTGCACGTCTGGAGCCTGTGCTCCACAACAGGAGAGGCCACAATAGAGTGAGAGGCCCGCGTACCACAAAAAAAAAGAAAATCAACTGTTTTCTTAAAAAAAAAAAAAACAAAGTAAAACTACAGCCAATGCTTGTTATTCATGGTAGTTATGTTCTGTAAAGTTGCTATGAACACTGAGTTAGCAAATACTGAACTACTACTCCTAAGGAGAAATACAGGGTTATGTTATCATGGTCACAACATTTTGTCAACCAAAATGCCATTTGTGTTAATATAAGTTCATTCGTCAATGTCTTTATAAAACAAACCAATCTCAGAATTGAAAACCTACTTTTCCACATAACCCTTTCCCTGAATGACACTTAGCAGGTATTTAGAAATTTTTTTCCAAAGGTTCCTGATCTGTAGAACCTGCACTGCCTGCAAGTTTACCATTTTTCACTCAGTATCACCTTTAGAAATGTAAAACAGCCAGCACTAGCCAAGAAGGGTTTAATATTTTCTTTGTCCTGGATAATGTAACTGTAAACTTCTTTGGCCTTCAGCCTTATAACAGTGCTGTCCACTATACCTTTTTCATGTTTATCACCTCACAAATCCACAAATTTACCCACTTTCCCCTCTTTTCCACAGATTCACATGCATTATACATGTTACCTTAGTACTTTCATGTATAGATCAGCAAATTTCCCTTTCCTTTTTCTGGATGTTGATTCATTAACACTGAATTTACAGCCAACAGAACTGTAAGATATGACTGAATGAGGTTTACCTAAAACATGTATTTTCCCCATAAGGCACATCACAGCCTTCTTGAAACTTAGTAATACTAGACAGCACACTTGGAGGCCAATTACCAATAAAAGCACAAAAATGTAAAAAAACATAGCACTAAATAGACTGTAAAAAAGAACACTTGTTGACAGTATGAGAGCTGAAACAAGAAGGCAGAGAGTCACCTTGTTTGACTTTAGCTGGGAATATACGTGTTGGATGATGCAAATTTTGCACCCCTCTGCACATGTCCCCAAACAACCGTGAAAGCTCAAGTACTGATTCTGGGGTCACAAATAAATTTTAGCAAGTAGATAAATCTACAAATAATTTTGATCCACTGCACTTCCTTCCTTCTTGAATAATTAAGTCTAAAACTCATTAGGTGGTGCTAAGCAAGGCTGGCATCCACCTGGTTTCAGAAGGAAAGAAAGACTGGGTACATTAAAGGGAGGATCTGAGCAAGGACTTCCCTAGTGGCACAGTGGTTAAGAATCTGCCTGCCAATGCAGGGGACATGGGTTCCAGCCCTGGTCTGGGAAGATACCACATGCCGCAGAGCAACTAAGCCCGTGTGAGCCTACTCAGCAATTACTGAGCCTGCGCTCTAGAGCCCACGAGACACAACTACTAAGCCCGTGAGCCACAACTACTAAGCCCACGTGCCGCAACTACTGAAGCCCGTGCGCCTAGAGCCCGTGCTCCACAACAAGAGAAGCCACTGCAATGAGAAGCCTGTGCACTGCATCAGAGTAGCCCCTGCTCACCAGAAACAGAGAAAGCCTGCACGCAGCAACGAAGACCCAACGCAGCCAAAAAATATATATATATATAAAATAAATAAATTTATTTTTAAAAGGGGTCTGAGCAATTAAATAAATATATTAATACAAGCAAGATTCTCTGTCAGAGAAGGGTGTTTCAAGTACAAAAAAGGAGAAAATAAAATGAACTCTGAGGTGTTAGCCTGGAATTGGAGGTTCCAACGTGAACTCACAGCATTTTATATATACATATATATAGAGAGAAAATATAGATATGGATGCATATGTAAGAGTATATTTTGTGTATGTATATGTATATTCCCTAGCTCTGTCCAGAGAGGCTTACAAGCAGCAATGTCTCAGTAGAACAATCATACCTAGCGTCCAGACCTGTTTTTTTTTTTTGGCTGTGCTGTGCAGCTTGTGGGATCTTAGTTCCCGGACCAGGGATCAAACTCATGCTCCCTGCAATGGAAGCTCAGGGTCCTAACCACTGAACCACCAGGGAATTCCCAGACTTGCTTTTTTTTTTTGATTTTAATTTTTTATTTATTTTTGGCTACGTCGGGTCTTCGTTGCTGTGGGCGGGCTTTCCCTGGTTGCGGCGAGTGGGGGCTACTCTTCGTCACGGGCTTAGTTGCTCCGTGGCATATGGGATCTTCCCAGACCAGGGCTTGAACCTGTGTCCCCTGCACTGGCAGGTGGATTCTCAACCACTGCGCCACCAGGGAAGCCCAGACCTGTTTTTTTCTTTTTCTTTTTTAAAAAAATTTATTTATTTATTTTTGGCTGCATTGGGTCTTCATTGCTGCACGCGGGCTTTCTCTAGTTGCGGTCAGTGGGGGCTACTCTCCGTTGCAGTGCACGGGCTTCTCATTGCAGTGGCTTCCCTTGTTGCGGAGCACAGGCTCTAGGCGGGCGGGCTTCAGCAGTCGTGGCTCGCAGGCTCTAGAGCTCAGGCTCAGTAGTTGTGGCGCACGGGCTTAGCTGCTCCGCAGCATGTGGGATCTTCCCAGACCAGGGATTGAACCCATGTCCCCTGCATTGGCAGGCAGATTCTTAACCACTGCACCACCAGGGAAGTCCCATTAGACCTGCTTTTTAAATATGCTCTTCAGTAAAAGGAACCAGGGCTTGTTGAAATGACTGATTCTAGGGCTGAGGGAGGAAAAGTATAATACAAGAGATTGGAACATCTTGTTGTGCTAGAAGGTAAAAAGGGAAGTGATTAAAGAATGATAGGATATGTCAAAAGGATATAGGAGCCAACTTGAAGGGTTTCCACTGGCCAAATGTGGGACAAATTCAGGCTCAGAGTAACAAATTACATTAATAGATAATAACTCACTGAATAAAATAGGAATCCATAAGTCCATATCAATTTAGTAAATGAATGGAAGAAAAGAAAGCTTTTTGTTACAATGGAATGTCCACTGATGAATGTGGAAGGAATAATAAAATTAGAAAACTGTCATTTGGCAACCATCATAGTAATAATCCTGCCAAAAATTATCAATAGATGCTAAAACCAGTGGGTGAAAGTTTGACAAGAAATGAGATAATTTACATGGTCTCAAAGTACCTCCTCCTCACAAAACACTTATTAACTACAAAGGGAAAAGTGAATAAATTTACAGTAGAGAAAACTGGTAGACACCACCTTAGTATCAAGTCATCAAGGCTAACATTACGAGAAACAGGACACAATGGAAATTGTGAATAAGATTAGAATAAAAATACAGCACCCTTTATGTGGTATTCCTGACAAAATGCATATTCTGAATCAAACCATGAAGAAACATCAGGCCCAAATTGAGGAATATTCCTCAAAATAACTAGCCTATACTCTTCAAAAGTATCAAGATGATCAAGTCAAAGACAGACATGACAACTAAATGCGATATGTGATTCTGAACTGGATTCTCCTGCTATACAATATTTTTATCAGGACAAATGATATCTATGGATATCTGATATCAGTGAAATCTAAGGATTAGCTGGTACTACTGTATCAATATTAAGGTCCTGATTACATGGTATGTTGAGGTTATACAGGAGAATATCCCTGTTTGTAGGAAATACACACTAAAGTATTAAGGGCTGATGGGGCATCAAGTGAGCATCTTACTCACAAATGGTTAAGGAAAGGAAAAGGCTCTTTGTACTATTATTGCAACTTATCTGTAAATTTAAAATTATTTCAAAATAAAGGACAAAATGCAAGTAAAACAATAAAGGACACACCAATGTCTCAGTATTATAAAAATCTAATTCTTCCTTAGCAAAATTTCTGTACAGAAAAGTATCCTTATACCCCAACTTACTTTTTTACTAGCTTTTCTAATAATGTATCTCATTTTTGAAGCACTCCCCAACAGAAATTTCTGTGATGTTGGAAATGTTCTACATAGTGCTACCCAATACACTAGCACACGTGGCTGATGACTATCATACTGAACAGTGCAGTTCGAGAGAACAGCAGTAAAAGCCATAAAAGATTTAAAAGCTTTTTCATAAAAAATTAGTTTAACACTAATTAGATTTTAAGAGAAGTTAAGTTACTTTACTTTTTCTATATTTGCTGATAGACTAATATACCCTGTATATTTTTCAGTACTCCTATCTTCTAATTTCTTATTCAAGTCTGAATGGTTATTAGAAGCAACCACCTATCTTTAGTTTGAGAGCAGTTTTTGTTTTTTTCTAAACTGACGTTCCTTTTGGTATACCACTCCTATTGATTCATACCCATGTCTTCTCTACCTTTTTGAAGAATGCCTTCCTAAAAATCTAGGGACATGTACATGCCTATCCAATATTCTCACCTCTGTCTCTCACAAAGTTAGATCACAAAGTCACTTTCTCTCAAACTTCTTATAATTTATACTTTACTTTTACTTACTCTCTCTCATATTCATCTTCCCCCAATCATAGCTGCTACACTGTATGTAACTGGTGTTACAAGTTTATTTCCTGCCATGCTTAGGATAAGGTTCCTCCTGATCAGATCAGCTTATTTCAGGACAAGCATATTATTCCTTTTCCACATGAAATATACTTAATTATCACTTAGTCAATCAGTGTTTTAAACCAAGATCTAAAAGTCAAAGTCCCTATAATGAAATCATCTACATAGAAAATAGGAAAAGAATAACACAACATGCTTCATACACATCAAATTCTACAACTCCTGATTTGAAAAGAAATGCAAAGTAGAATTTTCATCCCTTGTGATCCACCTTGCTAACCTAATGCCTTGAGCAAATGCAGTAGCAGTCACACACCTAGCAGGTTCGGTTATTGCTCAGGACTGACTTAATTCAGAACTAGAAAAAGAAAAAAAAAACTGGTTTGTATACAACAGGCCCACGAAGTGTTAATACCTATGCCAAACATCTTTAGAAATATTTAACAAATCTAGGAAAATATAGAATCCTATCAAAATTAGAACTATTTTAAACAAGAGTTGGTTTAGAAAATTCTCTCCCCCCTCTTGCTTCTATTAATAACTATTTAAAACAACAAAAATGGAATTAAAAAGCAATTCAAAACTCTTAACAACAAAGTTATTTATAAAATGCTTAATGGAACCAGCAAAGTTCTAGCTTCGTTTGAAAAATCAAACTCTAGACTTCAAGGTCAACAGGTATCAAATGCAAGCAGTGCTTGTCATGCTTTCCCAGTAAAACACCCGAGATGATACAAAAGACTGGGGTGGGGGAATTTTCTGGGGCCTCAACTCCACATGCTCTGGCTTCTGAACCGAAGCAACATGTATAGTACAGCAGAGGCAAGAAAGGGACAGGACTCACCCTCTTCTACCTCTGTTCAGGAATACAGAAAACTTAGGTACCAGAAAAAAAAGCAGCAATTCAAACATTACAAGAAAAAACATTTTTTTGGTTTCTAAACACTGATAAATGTAGTATTTGCTTGCTGTAAAAGTCTCAAGCAATACTCAAGTTTATGAAGTGAAAAGTGAAAGCATCCCGTGTTTTCATTTGCCTTTCCTGGTTCAGTATTGGATCAACAGTTCATACAGTTACTGACATTTGTATTTATTTGGTGAACTGTCTTTGCCCATTTTTCTAACAGGATATTGGTCTGTTTCTTATCTGTAGGTACTCTCTCATATTAGGATGATATTAACCTTTTCCTGACATATGGTTGCAAATATTTTCCCCCAATTTGCAGTTTATATTTTAGTTTTGCTTATATTATCTTTTTTTTTTTTTTTTTGCAGTACGCAGGCCTCTCACTGTTGTGGCCTCTCCTGTTGAGGAGCACAGGCTCCGGACGCGCAGGCTCAGCGGCTATGGCTCACGGGCCCAGCCGCTCCGCGGCATGTGGGATCTTCCTGGACTGGGGCACGAACCCGTGTCCCCTGCATCGGCAGGCGGACTCTCAACCACTGCGCCACCAGGGAAGCCCTATATTACCTTTTTAAGCAGTCAAATTTTATGCAATCTTTTCCTTCTTGATTCTGGCCTTGTGTAATGCTTTACCCTAAATAGAGGTGAGCAAATCATCTGATTTTAGTAAGACCTGCAAGCTAAGAAACAATTTTACATTTTTTATGGTTGGAAAAAATAAAAAGAACAATATTTCATGATACAAAAATTATATGAAATTCAAACTCCAGTGTCCACAAATAATTATCAGACACAATGGTACTCATTCACTGATGCATTGGCTATGTATGGCTGGCTTCAACATTACAATGGCAGAATCGAGTGGCTCCTTGTATATGTGGTACTCACAGAGCTTTGCACTGCTGCTCAGTGTACCACACATCGCAGGGATGAAGTTGCAAGTCAACAGCGTTTTGAGTGCTACCCATGCATACTGGCATACTATGATAGTTTTGGGGTTTTTTTTTTTTACCAGTGCATAGCCATCAAATCAAAACAAGAAAAGAGAAAAGTGGACTTTGTCATGCTTTTAAGGCACAGTGGAAAGTGTGGATTATTTTGTTATCAAGTCAGATGGGAAAGCATTGTGTTTATTATGCAATGACACTACAGCTGTGCTAGAAAAATTCAATATACATCAACATTACCAGACTAAGTAGTCATCTCAATATTCCCAATTCACAGGAAAGCAATGGTCAGAAAAAGTAGAAAATGTGAAATGGAATATCTCATCACAGCAGAATTTCTGGAAGGAAGAAAGAGACGGAGAGAAGAAAAAAAAAATGAGGCTGCAACCAAAGTAAGTTTCCAAGAAGCTCATTTGTTAGCCAAGCAAGGAAAGTAATTTGCCAATTGTGAGTTGATAAAATCATGCTGGGAGTTCCCTGGCGGTCCAATGGTTAGGACTCTGTACTTCTACTGCTGGGGGCCTGGGTTCGATCCCTGGTCAGGGAACTAAGATCCCGCAAGCCATGTGGGGTGGCCAAAAATAAAAATTAAAATTAAATAAAATAATGTTTGACCGCAGGAGCTCAAGAAATGTATTCAGAGAAAATAAACTTAAGACTCTTACTAGCCTTTCAGCAAAACCAGCTGCTCCAAAAGTTGAGGACAATGGGAATAAAATTAATAATCTATTTTTTTAAAAAGGCAAATGATTTCAAGTTGATTCCCCTGTCCTTTGATGAGTTAGATGTTACTAATACTGCTCAGTTGCTGTTGTTTACAAAAGGAGTCAATGCCAAGTTTAAAGTATTTGAAGAAGTAGCTTCTATGTCTATGTGGCTAGAAGCTGAGAAAATACTAATTTAGAACAACCTGAAGTAGAATCTGCTAAGATGAGTTATAACTGATGATGTTTGTAAAAATATATATGGAGTAGAAAAAGGCTTAGCTGGAACTTACAAAGCTTGTGAAGATATAAGGTGGTTGTTTATTATTTTTCATCAGCAGGTATTGAAAATATTTGAATTTATCATGGTACTGAACCAATAGTGTCAATGGTGAACTTCATTCACTGTCATGGGCTAAATCACTGTCAGCAGCAGAAGCAGAATAACCTGTCTTGCCTGCCCATGCAGCAGTTTGATGGCTTAGCAGCTGTAAAGTTTTACTGTGATATCTATTTTTTAAAGCTCAGGGCTGAGATTGAAGTTTCAGAACAATAAGACCGTTTTCAGTCACTATTATCACTATCATCACAAATGAAACAGCTTTTGCTGCAGACTTTATACTATTTAATAAATTCAACCTAACCTTATAGGGCAGCACTGGACTTACATGTGAAACTTAAACTGCAGTTAATTTGTTTACACAAAAGCTAGTAATGTCAAGCTGCTGTCAAAAGTTAAAACAAAAAGTGAGATCTCAGTTCTCAAACAAATTTGCAGTGGATATATATTTTTAGCTCAAACTATAATTCTGGAAGCATTTTTAGGACTTCAACGCAAGTGCAAAGAAAATTTCCACCTTTCAAAATCTATTTAACAGTGCAATTATGGCACTTACACCTAACTTTCAACTGGAAGTAATTAATCTACAATGTAATGATATGCTAAAAGGCAAATACTAAGAAAAATCTAATGTAGTTCTATAAATGTTTCCCAATTGATTAATATGTTCAATTAAAATCATATGCTTGTGGGCTGACACCAATATTTGGCTGTACATCTGTGTGAAGATATTTCCAAAGATGAAATATGTAAAATCTCATTACAGATCAGCATTAACAGATGAACATTTGCAATCAATTTTGATGACAGGAAACAGTAACTCTGAACCCCAATTAAGCAAAATGTATCACCTAAAAGAGAAGTCCATTTTTCTCATTAGTATACCTGTATTACAAAAAGTTGTACTCAGTAATAATTATTATTACTATTATCATATTTGAATTTCATCAATAATAAATTTGCGGAAATGTGTTTTCTTTCTTGTTATAAAGTACCTACATAAGAGCCTCAATTTTGCTTTTTGGACTGTGAAGTCTAAAATACGTACTCTTTGGTCCTTTACAGAAACTGTCTAATTACCTTGCTTTGGAGAAAGGGTTTTCTTTAGCCTAAGCACATAAAAGCATCACCTCTTACTTCCTCCAGGGAATGGTAAAAACTTTTACCTAACACAAATAGGATCTGGGCCTGGTTGGTTACATGAAAAAATACAGTAAATCAGGTAATCAAAAAATATATATATGTATGTAAATTAAATATTTGATTTTTACTTAAAAAATACATGTACATTCATCTGCCAATATTTTGGAAGAATACCAAGGCCTCTTCTTTAAGTACAGATATGCTAATTAATGTTTCTTTGCATAGATCATCATATCCATAATACATATTGATTTCAAATTTCAGTTTCCTTAGCATGGAACAAAAACTTAGACAACTGTGAGACAAATGAGCACAGAACCTTTAATAAGATTTTTATGGTTTCTTTCCCTTAATCTTTTAAAGTGTTCATGCCCAAAACTAGTAAGAAAGTGATCTGGAAGGGAGGGACTTATATTTATCCAATCCTTCCAGGATCTTCAACTTAACTTTCTTAAAAACAACTATTTTTACATATTCCTTGGTTTAAATAATATATAATTAGGTTACAAGATTACAATAAGTATAATTGGCATAAAAGCAGGTTTAGAACAAACTGACTCCTGAAAGTAAAAATTCAACTAGTGATTGCAGAAGGCAAGGTATACTCGAGAGTAGTCTGTCAGCCATCAGTGTTCAGATCACTTTAAGAATCATTCAGTACATTCTAAAGAATGCAAAGTGTGGTGTGGAATTCCCTGGCAGTCCAGTGGTTAGGACTCTAACGCTTCCACTACAGGCAGCACGGGTTCAATCCCCGGGGTTGGGGAATTAAGATCCTGCATGCCGTGCACAGCACGGCCAAAAAAAAAAAAAAAGCGTGGTTAATTCAGTAATCTGGTTAAGCATACTCTGTAATCTCGTGATTATTTGAGCAGCATAGTCTAAATTAGTAATCTTTATGTATTTTCCCCCAAAACAGCCTACGGTGGCAGGACCATTTATTGAATACTCCATCCTTTTCTCCCTGATTTATTTTATTTTATTTATTTATTTATTTATGGCTGCACTGGGTCCTCGTTGCTGCACGCAGGCTTTCTCTAGCTGCAGTGAGCGGGGGCTACTCATCATTGTGGTGCACGGGCCTCTCACTGCAGTGGCTTCTCTTGTTGCAGGGCATAGGCTCTAGGCACGCGGGCTTCAGTAGTTGTGGTGCGAGGGCTCAGTAGTTGTGGCTCACAGGCTCCAGAGTGCAGGATCAGTAGTTGTGGCACACAGGCTTACTTGCTCCACCACATGTGGGAATCCTCCCAGACCAGGGCTCGAACCCGTGTCCCCTGCATTGGCAGGTGGATTCTCAACCACTGCGCTACCAGGGAAGTCCTCTCCCTGATTTTTATATGTTATTTTTATCACATTCTACATTCCCCACATATCCAGGTCTGTTTCTGAACTTACTATTATGCTCTAAATACTTGTTTTGTCTATTCTAACACAAATGCCATACTGTCTTAAACACCTTTAACTTCCTGGTATATGGTACTATCTGGAGGGTCAAGTGTCACGTACCCGCCCCACTTCTACTGCCCTCCAATTATTGTTCTTCTTCAAAGTTTTTCAAAATTTTTCAACTACTGCATTTACTCTTCCAAATGAACTATATATGTGATTTGTCAAGATCTCGAAAAGGCTCACATCACTGGGTTTACAAACAATTTGCATTAAATCTGTAGAATAACTTGGGGAGCACTGACATCTATATAATATCTTTATAATATTTAAGTCTCTCACATTGAGGAACAGAGCATAAATATTGAATTTATTTATATCTTTTAAAAGATCCTTCAGTAAAGCTTTAGTTTTTTCATATTAGTTTTGCATATTTCTTATTAAGTTAATTTATGTTCTCTCCTATCACCGTATCATTTTTTTTAATTTAAAATTCTGCTAGTGTAGCATTTAACACAATTTATAAAGAATTAAGTTTTGTAAGAATAGGTCATCCTCACTTCTTTACCCTTCTCCATCCATACCCTTCCAAAACAGGATGTGCCTCATTCACCTTTGAAAACTAAGTACCTGCCGAGTATGTAGCAATCAATCAAACAATTACTGTTTCCCAAACTGACAAATATCTTGCTAAGTTATGTAAACCCGATACTAAATCTTTAAAAGGGAGAAGAAAACAGATGGTTTATTCATTTGGGATATGGAGGAGATTCTAAATCCTCCACCACCCTTGTTAACCTAAAAAATAGTACACGTCAAAAAAGATATCTTGGGAGCTTCCCTGGTGGCGCAGTGGTTAAGAATCCACCTGCCAATGCAGGGGACACGGGTTCGAGCCCTGGTCTGGGAAGATCCCACATGCCACGGAGCAACTAAGCCCGTATGCCAGAAGTACTGAGTCTGTGCTCTAGAGCCCACGAGCCACAACTACCCAGCCTGCACACCTAGAGCCGGTGCTCCGCAACAAGAGAAGCCACCGCAATGAGAAGCCCGCGCACCTCAACAAAGAGTAGCCGGCGCTCGCCGCAACTGGAGAAAGCCCGTGGACAGCAACGAAGACCCAATGCAACCAAAAATAAAATAAATTTTTTTAAAAAAAGGTATCTTCCTTCCTTTAAAAGTCTTTCATAAATGAACTCAATACAAACCTTCTCTGAATTTAGTTATTTTTCAGCCTTTACAACCTCACCAATAATTCTATTCCTTATGTATAAATGGAATGACCAACATTTGCTGAATGCTCCTGGTAAGTCAGATGTGTTACATAATTTAGCTCATTTACTCCTCACCACAACCTTATGAAGTGGATGTTATTATGCCCCATTTTGCAGAGAGGAAACTGAGGCACAGAGAGGTTAAGTAACTTGCCCAAGGTTACATATCTAAGATGGAATTTGAACCAAGGCAGTCAGCTTCAGAATCCACAAAAAATATTTTAAAGAGCACATTATTTCATATTTTTATTTCATATTTTTATTTCATCAGTGGATAGCCTTTAGTGGGCCAGTTGAAAACCTTCATTGTGCTAAATAAAGGTCAGCGTATCTACAATTCTTAACATTTTAAATTCATAAAGTTAAAAACAAAAAATAAAATCTTCAAATTATACTTAGGAATGTTTTAAAATATTCTTAAAAAGAACTAAACATTAATAATTCTGTATTTTAAATTCCTATTTAAATTCCTATTTAAATTAGGCATAAAATCTTTAGTTAAATCACTGCAGTTTTGTTTATCAAGCTCTTAATACTGAATCACATCTATTTAACAACATTCCCAACCACCCCTCTGGGATGACCCGGAATCATCTGGCCCCAACCTTCCCAAAATGAATTATTAAAGAATCTCATGCCTTTAAAAGAAAGGATCAGACCAGTGGTGGCAGCTGCCAAGAATGAGTTTACTGCCTGGTTTCCATGACTACATCAATCTGAGACTCCTGTAAGAGAGAAGACGTGTCCTTGGAAACCAACTCTTGGCTTCTCTCAATTAAGAAAAGGAGTGGGGAAAAAAAGAGAAAAGCCTTCAGAATAATTTAACTTGTGTTTAATGTGTTCACTGCACATGATAATCAATGGCAAAAGTCCTGTCCCAATCAAACTTGTGAGAAAGTTATATGGTGCCTAGTGGAAAACCCCAAATTGGTTTTACAGAGATTATCTTATGACCCATAAACAATTATTTTCGTTTCAGACTTTAAAAGAAAATCACAACAGAAGCTCTACCAGTAGAACTTCATAAATAACGTCTAACTGGGACCAGTATTTGGTAACCTCTCAACTGTACAACTGCATGCCACCATCTGAACTGTCCACACACACCCCATATACTCTAGAGGTGTCCTTTGTTTTAGGTGCTACCAATTGTGAAATTTCAAAATGGAAGGTTTTTCCAAATTCAGGAGCAGACTGAATATATTTATGAAAATAACTATACTTCATAAGAAAAGTTACAGGTCCATTCATTTCAACTTCACTTTCTATGAAGTGCAAATGAGCTTTAATGAAATAATATTAAGTACAGCCTCCCAGGTTTTCTTAAACCAGGACCCTACTTCCCTGGAGCTATAAATATACTTCCTGTCATCAATAGCAATGGCTGTAGCAACCTCTCTGTTCAAAAGAACTAAAAATACATTTTTGTACATATCCTCTCTTCTGCTACCCACCCACCATTCCAAGAGGAACTGACAGAGGGAAATGCAGAGCTGTGTAAAGTTAAGCTGAGAGCAATGCAGAGACTGTAATTTTCCTTTAAAAAATAAAAAAAGGCTACCTTCAATTGAATACTGTCTAGGGGAGGTATTAATCAGCTATTACAGGGTCAGAGTAAATTTTAAAGTTTTTGGAGAAGCTATTCCTGATCACAAGTTATATTAACTGTTATTTGGGGACCAGTGTCATTCCGTTAAACCATGTTAGAAATTCATGCATATTGGAACTATGCAAAGTAAGAATTTTCTGTATATAAAAGTGACTCATGGAACTAGATGGGGGTGCTCAGCCAGCACTTTCAGTGGGGCTGGGGTCAATGAGATAGCCCTCATGAGGGCTATTACCCTCATGTGGGCTGTTACCCTCATGTGGGCTGTTACCCACAATGGGGCTGGAGTAAAAAAAGATGGAAAGCTAGATTCTAAATGTCAGAGAAAGGAGGTACAAATTCAGAAAGGGGAAACACTAGAAAAAATCCTGTGGTACTGAAACAGAACTAAACATATCAGAGTGAAATCATGGCTTTCAATATTTATAGGCATATATCGATGTTTGTGTATGTTTTGTATATACATGTGTATGTATATGTATAAATTATTACAAACCCTCCAACCACAAACCCCAGCATCTGTGTTTCACTTCCTGCCCAATAGGGAAAATTTCCACCTAACAACTTCCCACCACCACGATGATAAAGGCCCTCATCCATATTTTCCCCTCATTCCTTCTGCCTCCTGACCCTAGTGCTTCTCCCATGTGGCCCTGCATAGCATGGTGCCTCCTGCGTCTGAGGAACTATGAGTAATAAACTTCCTTCAATGGCATTGACTTCTTCATGCCATCACTCAGTCGTACTTATAAATTAAATCCCAGGTATATTTTAAAACAATATCCTACCTCTGGCCTCTAACAGAGCCTAAGAGCAATGATACCCCAGAAGAAAAGAACATATCTGGTATTCAGATCTTGTTTTCTAAATATAGCCCCTAATAAAAGGTCTGAACCAGAGTTCCTTGATGAAATGGTTGATTCCACAACTGGGGCAGTGAAAGTACAACATGAGCTTGGAAAATCTCACTGTGCAAAAAAGTTAAGAAAAGTAAGTGATCAAAGAATGATGGGGACATGAAAAAAGAGCACAGGAGCCAGCTTGAAAGAGCTCCTATGGCCAAATTTGGGACAATTCGAGCATCAAAATAAATGATAAATGAATAACACAGGAATCCAGGAGTTCATGCTAATATGTTTAAATGATTTTAAAAAAGAAAAAAGGGACCACTTGGTGGTCCAGTGGTTAAGACTCCGCACTTTGGGACTTCCCAGGTGGTGCAGTGGTTAAGAATCTGTCTGCCAGTGCAGGGGACGTGGGTTCAATCCCTGGTCCGGGAAGATCCCACATGCCGCAGAGCAACTAAGCCCGTGTGCCACAACTACTGAGGCTGAGCTCTAGAGCCTGCGAGCCACAACTACTGAACCTGTGTGGCACAACTACTGAAGCCCGTGCGCCTAGAGCCTGTGCTCCGCAATGAGAAGTCACCGCAACGAGAAGTCACCACACCTCAATGAAGAGTAGCCCCAGCTCGCTGCAACTAGAGAAAGCCCATACGCAGCAGTGAAGACCCAACGCAGTCAAAAATAAATAAACAAATTTATTACAAAAAAAAAAAAAAACAGGCTCCACAGTTCCACTGCAGGGGGCACGGGTTCGATCCCTGGTCAGGGAACTAACATCCTGCATGCCACGTGGCATGGCAAATATATAAATAAATAAATACATAAATAAATACAAAGAAAAAAAGGGGGAGAGAAAGCTTTTTCTTACAGTGAAATGCCAAATGATGAATGCAGAAGGAATGATAAAATTTTAAAAATTTTACCATCTGGTAACCACTGTAGTAATAACTGACTCAGGCACAAATCATCAATAGATGCTACAACTAGTAGGTAAAAAGTTGATGAGAAATGAACTATTCATATAGCCTCAAAGTATCATCTCACAAAATGTATAATGTTTACTTACTAGGAAGTGCAAAACACTTCCGAACTAACTTTAACTGAAGAGACACGAAAACTAAATGCAATGTATGGTCCTGGATGGTCTCTGAATTAGAAATATGAGGGAAAGGAAGAGGTTTTTCTGCTTTTGTTTTTGGAGGGGGGAGTGGGTTTTTGTTATCTTTTGGGTTTTTTGTTTGTTTGTTTTTACTGTAAAGAACATAACTGGAAGATCAGCGAAATCTGAGTGGTATCTGTGAATTAGCAGTATTATATCAATATTTATTTCCTGATATTAATGAGTATACTGTGGTTCAACAGAAGAGTATGCTTGTTTTCAGGATATACATACTGATTAAGAGGTTACAGAGCCTTCTGTCTGCAATTTACTTCTCAAATGATTCAGAAAAACTGTATAGCTACATGGATATAGTGACAAAGGTAAAGCAATTATGGTAAAATGTTAACAATTTACCATTAACAATGTGTAATCTCAGTGAAGAATATACTTGGCCAAATAGCAAATAAATACTAATTTCCAAAGGACTAAAATCATATAGGCCATATTCTTTAACTACAATGCAATTAAATCTATAAGCCAATATTAAAAAACCTCACAGTTGAAAATTAAAAGACACACTTATAAATAACCCATGGATCGAAGAATAAAACCACAATGGAAATTAGAAAATAGTCTGAACTGTTACTGAAGAAATTCCAACCAAAATATTAGTAATCTGATGCCATCAATGTATAAGATAAAAAGATAATATGGTACACACCATGACCAAATTGTGTTTCATTTAAAAGCTATCTTTCTAATTAATGAAAGGTAGTTGCCAGGGGCTAGAGAGAGGTAGAAACAGGAACGTCCTGTTTAAGAGTTCCACTTGGGGATGGTGAAGAAGTCCTGGAGATGGATGGCGGTGATGATATCACAACAATCAATATGAATGTACACTGAACTGTATGCTTAAAAATAGTAAATTTTGTTACGTATTTTTTTAAATTATTTATTTATTATTTAATTAATTAATTTTTTAAAGGCAAATCCATTTATTCATCATTTTTGGCTGCATTGGGTCTTTGTTGCTGCACACAGGCTTTCTCTAGTTGTGGTGAGTGGGGGTTACTCTTTGTTGTGGTGCACAGGTTTCTTATTGTGGTGGCTTCTCTTGTTATGGAGCACAGGCTCTAAGCACACGGGCTTCAGTAGTTGCAGCACACGGGCTCAGTAGTTGCAGCACGTGGGCTCTAGAGCGCAGGCGCAGTAGTTGTGGCACACAGGCTTAGTTGCGCCGCGGCATGTGGGATCTTCCTGGAGCATCGCTCAAACCCGTGTCCCCTGCATTGGCAGGCAGATTCTTAACTACTGCACCACCAGGGAAGTCCTGTTATGTATATTTTACAATAAAAATTATATAAAATGAGCTCAAAAGAATAAAACAGCATTTTCTCATGGAAATTGATTAATGTAATTTATTATATTGACAGATTAAAGAAATAGCATATGAATATCAATAGATGCAGAAAAAGCATGGGATATAATTCAACATCCACTCATTAAAAACTCTTTGCAACAAGGAATGGAGGGGAACTTCCTTAATCTGATAAATGGTGTCTACAGCCCTAAGATCACACGGTAGGATTCAACAGACTCCTGCCAGATCAGATAACACTGCACAGAATATAAAACCTTGCACCCTTCTTTTAAAATTCTACTAAAATTATTTGAAATGTAAAAGACAGAAAAAGTAGTTATCTCTTCTGTGCTGGTAAATATTGTTTTGATGTCAAGAACAATTACCTTAACAGGAAAGCGATTCTTCTAAGCTAACAGCAAAAAATGGCTTCAGATCAACAACTTTAAAATCAAAATGAGGGACTTCCCTGGTGGTCCAGTGGCTAAGACTCCACGTTCCCAATGCAGGGGTCCCGGATTCGATCCCTGGTCAGGGAACTAGATCCCACATGATGCAACTAAGACCCGGCACAGCCAAATAAATAAATAAATATATTTTAAAATAATAAATAAAATCAAAATCATTTTGAGCAGAAAGTTAATATCCAACAATTTTTTAAAATAGTACAATTCTGTTTTCTAGAGTAACCTTTTCCAAAAGAGTTGTCCTTATTAGAGGACTCAGCAGAAAACTATGCTCTTTGAAATTTGGCAGATTAGTGATATCTTTCTATAGCTAAAATGAATAACCAGGTACTGCAACTTTGACATTTTTTTCAGACTAAACTCATTCAAGTCATGTTCTCTTCAACTGAGCAGGTTGGAGCCTGGTCTATCCATTCATTTGTGCGTTAGAGCAGGTGAACTCTTTCCTGATAACTATCTCAGTCCTGCCTGCAGTTGCTCCATGCAAACAGAGATGGAGTCACCACCTATTCAAGGCACCACTGCTGTCTTCAGCCTTCTTTATTTTCAAAGTAAGTTGGATGTGTCACTAATCAGCAACTGTACTCATGACTTCAAAGTTTTTTCCTAATTCAACAAAATTCAATTATGAGAAATGATGAGTAGAAAACTGCCTCTTATTTGGGCAACTGTGGACTCAGCTTAGAATAAGCAAAGCTGTAATCACTACTGCAGGATTTCTCAAATTTGAGAGATACAAATTACCTTTTAAAGGAAACAAAATTTTTAACACACCTTCAATGCTAATTAAAAAATTTTTATTAATGAATAAACATAACACTGTGCTATTATACAGCTATAAAACCAAAACAAACTTATATAAAATATAAAACCAGTAAGATTCAAATTAACAATATTAATAGATAACAATAGATTTAATGCTGAAATTAAATTACTAGTCACAGCATGGCTATTGCATCACCTACTACAACAGTTTTCTTTTTTTTTTAAGCTTGGCATGCCTAAACACATACGTCATATAATACTAATTCTCCCATCACTTTCCCATTCAAACAACTGCAAACAAGTTGCCCAGCGTGCCCAGCACTACTTGGCCTTCCACTGACTGGTCCCACAAACTACTTACTTACAAATAAAGACATAGATAACCAATGATCCTAAACACACACACAAACATGGGCACTGAAATTGCGTGGCAATACTCAGTTACAAGGTGGGCAGTCATTCATATGCTTACAGTTCAGGTTACTGAAATTTTAAAAACTATTAGAGTCTACTCAGAGAAATTTCTCTTCAAAATATATCCAAGGACCCCCATTTGAGATACTGCATTACAGTATGACTGTAGAGGTTCTATTGAAAACATTCACCATATCACACAATATCCCATTTAAGAGGAAAATGCCTCAAACCACAGTGCCAGGAAAGGCTGTTTCTCACTACTGATGATGGTTTCTATCTTGTAAGTCAAGTGAATCTCTTAGAACCTTCGGCTAATATAACTTGAGAGCTCAGTATACAGTCTTCTTTAAATAACTGCATAGAATCTAATGGACTGCACTACCATAATCAAGCACACACTATAAAAATCAAACATTACAAAAGAAAATACGCTGAATAGAAGGTATCCTTCCCACCAGGCATCCAGTTCCCCACTCCCCAGTGATCATTATTACTGACCAGCTTCTTTGGTGTCTTTCTGGAGAACTCCTAAATGCACTCTCTCTAGAAACACACACACAATGGTATTATATTTGTATCAGTAAATTACTTCAAATTCTCCTTAGAATGAGCTAGACCATGAGTATTTCCTTCACTGGTCCTAATATTTTAGAAATTACAGTGGTTTTTTGTTTGTTTTTTTTTTTAGTTGTTTTTTGTTTTGTTTTGTTTTTATTGATTTTGGCTGTGCTGGGTCTTAGTTGCGGCATGCAGGATCTTCGTTGTGGCACTTGGGATCTTTGTCACAGCGTGCAAACTCTTAGTTGCAGCATGCGTGTGGGATCTAGTTCCCCGACCAGGGATCGAACCCAGGCCCCCTGCATTGGGAGCACGGAGTCTTACCCACTGGACCACCAGGGAAGTCCCAAAATTACAGTGTATTAGAATTAAACAATTTTAGGGATAGAAGGATGTTAAACCATCAAGTCCCTTATCACTTTACAGAGGAAGAAACTGTGACTGGGAAAGACTTGCCTAAAGTCTCAAGGCTAATTAGTACTACCAGAAATAGAACTCAGGTCTGCTTACTCCAAACCCTTTCTTTATCCAAGGTGTACTCAAATTTCTTTGCATTTTCCACAGTTATCAGGTGATTAATTTGTCTTAACCGTATGAAATTAGAAGCAAGAAGCTCCCCTTGTAACAGAGCTTTTCTCAGGGGATGAACGACTGATTATTTGCAATTAAGTCTGTTCAGTCACCATTGATACACAGATCTGTCTGCACCAAACACAGCAACATATTGGGTTGGCCAAAAACTTCATTCCATTTTTTTCCCTCAGATGTCTCTGGTAGGGCTTAGTTGTCTTTAACTTCAATTGAAACAATTTTGTCAGATTGTATTGTGACAGCTTTCATATCAGCGTGCATTTAAAAACAAAACTTATCATAATTGGTGATTTCTCTGTAGCCATTTTAGTATTGAAGATGGAAGAAAAAAAGCAACATTTTCGGCATATTATGCTTTCTTATTTCAAGAAAGGGAAAAACGTAACTGAAACGCAAAAAAAGGTTTGTTCAGTATATGGAGAGGGTGCTGTGACTGATCAAACATATCAAAAGTGGTTTGTGAAGTTTCGTGCTAGAGATTTCTCCCTGGACGATGCTCCACGGTCAGGTAGACCAGTTGAAGTTGATAGCGATCAAATCGAGACATTAATTGAGAACAATCAATGTTATATCATGCGGGAGATGGCCGACATACTCAAAATATCCAAATCAAGTGCTGAAAACCATTTGCACCAGCTTGGTTATGTGAATCGCTTTGATGTTTGGGTTCCACACAAGTTAAGGAAAAAAACCTTCTTGACCCAATTTCCACAGGTGATTCTCTACTTAAATGTAAAGAAAATGTTCCGTTTTTAAAACAAATTGTGACGGGCGATGAAACGTAGATATTGTACAATAAAGTGGAACGGAAGACATCGTGGGGCAAGCGAAATGAACCACCACCAACCACACCAAAGGCCAGTCTTCATCCAAAGAAGGTGGTGATGTGTATACGGTGAGATTGGAAGGGAGTTGTCTATTATAAGCTCCTTCCAGAAAACCAAACGATTAATTCCAACAACTACTGCTCCCAATTAGACCAGCTGAAAGCAGCACTTGATGAAAAGTGTCGGGAATTAGTCAACAGAAAATGCATAATCTTCTATCAAGATAATGCAAGACCGCATGTTTCTTTGATGACCAGGCAAAAACTGTTACAGCTTGGCTGGGAAGTTTTGATTCAACCGCTTTATTCACCAGACATTGCACCTTCAGATTTCCATTTATTTTGGTCTCTATAAAATTCTCTTAATGGAAAAAATTTCAATTCCCTGGAAGACTGTAAAAGGCACCTGGAACAGTTCTCTGCTCAAAAAGATAAAATGTTTTGGGAAGATGGAATTATGACGTTGCTTGAAAAATGGCAGAAGGTAGTGGAACAAAACAGTGAATAAAAAGTAAACAACTTTATTGTTCAATAAAGTTCGTGGTGAAAATGAAAAAATGTGTCTTCTATTTTTACTTAAAAACCAAATGAACTTTTCGGCCAACCCAATAATCGATCATCCCTAACATTCTTGGTAATTTCCAAGAAACAAAGTTGAAATTTAGGGTAGCTACACAGCCCTTCGAATCATCAAAAGAAAAATAAATGTTATATTACAGAGCCCCCAGATTTTGGTATCGATACCTGCTCATCAACAAACATGTCTGTTTACTATATGCCTAGCACTTGGCTCAATGTTCAACATCAATGTATTGAACACCTAACAGAATTAATAGACATGCTCCTCAATACATAATTGTCCTCAATAAACTAACAGGAAATTAAGACATGAAAATGAGTAATTAAAATACATTGTGATCGGAACTTCCCTGGTGGCTCAGTGGATAACACTCTGCGCTCCCAATGCAGGGCGCCCGGGTGCTATCTCTGGTTAGGGAACTAGATCCCACACGCATGCTGCAACTAAGAGTTCACATGCCACAACTAAGGAGCCCGCGTGCCAAAACTAAGGAGTCCAAGTGCTGCAATTAAGACCCCGTACAACCAAATAAGTAAATAAATATTTTTTTAAAAAACCAAAAAACATTGTGATCAATACTGTATTTGTTATACCAACCCTAAAAGGAGGAAAGAACAATTCCTAGGAGAATTCAGGAGACTTCCATAAGTGGGTGATACTTCAGCAGGGTCTAGAAGACTATGTAGTAGTACGGTTACTTAAGTTTTTGTTTATTTAATGAATTAAGTTTCAAAGAGAAAGATAAACTAAATCATATAGGTATAGTCTCTGGCAATTACAGTGAAGGTTGCAAACTGGTAGCACACTGTGTTATAAAAATATTGAATATGAACTCCTTTAGATAGGCCATGGAAACTCCAGTATGACATACGACCCAAGAGTCTACTTCTCTCATTCATATAAGCTGCCCAGCTTCCAAAGACATATTTGAGTTTGCATCCCCCGACAAACTTAATGCCAAAGATAAGGGAGATGGAAAGAAGAGAGTAGAAGAAAAAGACATCTTAAAAACCTTCTGAGTTTTCAAGCCATTACATGGGCTTACAGTTTCTTGTTTAAAGGTATTTTCCAGTTTTGGAATCAGAAAACTTACAAAACTAGGAAATGAACAGAAAAAAGAAGGAAATAATAATAAGACAACTTTAGAGGCTGAGTGAGGTTAGGCTCACTGAAGAACTAAGGGAACTCACCTGCTGCCACCAAACTCAAAGTGCAAGTAATATGAATCCATGCCTCAGCAAAATTACATATTACTATACATCCTGGACCACCAAGATCCTTCTAAAACCATTAATCTGCATGTGTCAATGTATGGATTATTATATAAGTGTCTGGATTATCACTTAATATGATTAAGTGACTTGATAGAAATAGCACAAGGATCTATACCTAGATCAGAACTGAGACAGTCAGTAAGGTAATGCTCATTGGAGGAACTGATCCCTACCTAAGAAATTATAATGCAAGGTAAAAAAGAGGGAGATGGGCAGTCCAAAAGACAGAGGGTCTGAAAGAGCACAGCACAGTCAAGGATACGGGGAAAAGGTAAGGCTAAAAGGTTAAGAGGGGTTGGTCACAAAAACTTGCTCTGATAAGGAGTCTGGATTTTACCCAGAGGATTTTAAACTGGGGAGTGCTATGATTAGATAGGGAAGTCAAAAAGATCACTCTTGGCAGCAGTGTGATACATGACCTGGAATAAGGAAATAATAATGGGTAGACAACTAGGGAATCTGCAGCAGTCATCTAAATGAGAAGAAACCAGAACTAAGGGACAGAAGAGGTGGGGGAAAGCAGGCAAATTTGAAAAATATTAAAGGTAAAACAGATGGGAATGCAACACCAACCAGAAGAACAGTGTCATCCAAATTTCTGGTTTGGGTTACAGGGTTTTGTCATTCATCAAGACAGAGAATACAAAAGTGACACATTTAAAGGGAAGATGAGGTCAGTTCTGAGCCTGTTACAGGTGCCTAGGAAACAGTCCAGTGAAGATTACCAGTAGGTTGCTGGCTATCATCCAGCGCGAGGACGAATTTTCTCCTACTTAGCAAGGAGCTGGCAGCTGAAACCCTGGGCATAGGCATATGCTTCCAGGAACAATGCGTAGGATGAAACACAAGAGGGCTAAGGATGTACTCTTTGGTAAGTCAAAGAGTGGTCACCGAAGAGAGGCCTAAGGGAACTGAGGAGTGGCCAGAAAGGTAGAGAAAAACCAAGAAAGTCTGTCACAGAACTCCGGGGAAGATGGTTCAGGAAGCAAATGTTGTACGGTTTATCCCATTTACTCAATTCTTCTCCCTCTCTCTTCCCTCTCCCATCCTTGCCACATTTTCCCCCATTGAAACCCCAGGAAGATAAAAGTTACTCTGTGATCAATTATGCAGCTACACTGTATCCTGACCAACTACTACAGAGGAAAGACAAAATCAAGGTCATTATAATATTTCCTAACATTTACTGAAAGTTTACTACATGCTAAGAACTCTGCTAAGCACTTGGGGTGAACGATCTAATCCTTAAAACAAACATGCAGTAAAAGAGTACTACTGTTGAACCCATTTATTAGGTGAGGACACAGTCTCAGAAGGGTTAAGTATTAATACTTTGTCCATGTTCACAAAGCATGGCAGGTATGGGATATGAACTCTAGTCACTTCCAACTCCCCAAATTAAAATAACTATAAAGCCTGACAAGGAAAATATGAAAGAAATACAAAATCCAATCTGGGGACTTTCCTGGCAGTCCAGTGGTTAAGACTCCATGCTTCCAATGCAGGCAGTGTGGGTTGAATCCCTGGTCGGGGAACTACGATTTCCACATGCCATGCAACATGGCCAGGGGGAGGAGGGGGGAGGAACTAATCTGATTCAAGGACTGGCAGTGTCTGACAGACTGACAGTATAAATGTATTTTAAATATCTAAGAAAATTTAATTCACTAACAAAGGGGTATGAAGGAATTTAATCAGTTAAGCTTGAATTAACATTATTTAAAGAGCAAGTGAAAGTTATTGTTCTTATTTCTATGCATAAATTACAATGCTTACAAGTACAATAACAAGACTAAAGAAAAACTAGGTTTTTAAATTTGCCACTTAAATAAATTGAACATTAATTTGAAACCCAAGTAATTTTTAGTCCTTTTCATGAACAAAAGCCCCACTCAGACATTACAAAACACACATAACTGAACTGCTCTGTTAACCACTACTTGCTCTACAACAGCATTCTTCAAAGTAGAACTTCTGAAAGCTAAGTGCAAGTGAATAAGCAGGAAATGTTAGTTGAAATGTCAAACTTAAGTAACTCTCACAGTATACGGGCATGACGCTTTCTGGAAGGTTTCGCAAGTACTGTTCATAGTGCCTAGGGATGCCTCTGAGAAGGGGAACTTGGAAGATGAGGGAGAGAGAATTACCTTTTACGTATATTTTTAGTACTAACATTTGAATATTTTAACATGTACATGTATCATTCAAATGCATACATGATTTTAAATGAAGCAAATTTAAAAATATACACACTGGGGCTTCCCTGGTGGTGCAGTGGTTGAGAGACCGCCTGCCGATGCAGGGGACATGGGTTCATGCCCTGGTCCGGGAAGATCTCACATGCCGCGAAGCGGCTAGGCCCGTGAGCCATGGCCGCTGCGCCTGCGCGTCCAGAGCCTGTGCTCCACAACGGGAGAGGCCACAACAGGGAGAGGCCCACGTACCACAAAAAAAAAAATTAAAAAAATAAAAAATAAAATAAAAATACACACATTGATTAAAAAACATAAAGGCATTATTTTTTCCATTTTCTAAAAAGATGTTTTCTCAAATTTACGTTCTCCTTCCCACCACAGTCAGCCACTATTGAGAATCACTGCCTCAGAGGTTCACAACTGCTACCAACAGCACTATTGCTAACTGGGTATGAACTATAGGAAGAAAAAGGATCTTCTATCACTTCCACCAACTAGTAGCAAGATCCTGGGCCAGGCTAACTCCCCAGAATGGAGAAACAGAGAAACACCAGTTGGAAGTCACTGTATATTCAGCCCCTGTTAACAAAGCAAACAGGTCCAGGTGGGAAGCAAGGTGCGCTGGAGAGCAGTGGTCTCACAGACAGCAGCAGAAGCACTGATCCAGGAACTGGCCTCATTCCTTGAAAGGTGGGTAAAGCATTCAAATCAGTCGAGGCATGGAAAGGGGCACCAGAACAGAAGCATTCCTGTGAAAGCTCTCCCCCACATTTCCCCACCTTTCCTTTTAGAGGAACACTGGAAGTCCTGGAACTATTCCATATACTGATGTACTGCTGATACACCAAATGGAAGACATTCTCTTTATTAATGGGGTATTACTAATGCGTTTATAATATTGCATTAAGCCACCTGTCAACCAGTGTTTGAAAACTAATTGATGGTTATTTGTCAATCAATATTTGAGAACTCTTGAACAATTTATAGCAGCCGGGTTTTAACTTCTCCCCACACACAAAAGCTCAGTTCACTTTCAAAAAGCCAAAAATGTGGAACCCTACTAATGCTTCTACTGCTTAAATCATGCTTATCCACATATCTCCATTCCCCTATGCCTAACCAGTCCAGAACACCATCAACCCTGGCCAAATATGCTCTAACAATCATGAAACTAGTCTCTATGCTCTGTCCAGTTCATTCTCCACAGTAATGACAATCAAATTTTTTGACAGCACACCAATCAATCAATCAACACGCACATCCCCAACATGTGTTCACCAACAAATATGACAAAGATACTAATATATATAAATACTACAAAAAACAGTCATTCATTTCCAAATGTAATAATGATTGTAATAATGGTTTTTATATGGGAAAATATAAAAACCATTACTGCTATCACTAAGATGCTAATACCAACCTTGTTTTAAAAATATTTAGTGTGATCCATATGATCAAATATTTATTATGCTTGAAAAATCTCATTTTAATACTTTGTGACAAAGCAATCTGAAAGCCTGGTTTCAAACCAATACTTGGTTTTAATGGTTATCATAGTCCAAAAGAAATATGGGTCCAAAAGGAAGAAGCACTACGGTTGTGCTTACTAAAGAGTGGTATTTCTTTTTCCAACCCCATCCAATTATACAAACATTTCCCTTCAAATTTGGCTAGCAAATGTCTATCTTCCCTTGAAAAGGAAACGACTCTTGAAATTACTCTTGAAAACTAGTCAGAAGATTTTACTTTTTAAATTTCTAACAAATGGATGTGAAACCCACTAAAACTAAAAGCAAGAGTAACTCTATAATAAACCCTTATATACCTATTATTCAGCTTCAATGATTATCAGTAATGGTAAATAACCTACAACCCTCAGACACAATGAATTATCTTAGAGCAAATTCCAGACATCCTATCATTTCATCCATAAATACTTCAGTACATATCTCCAAGGGAAAAGAGTTTTTTCTTTTAATATAACTATACTATTACCATATCTTTAAAAACTTAAAACAGTAGTTTAAAAATCATTTAATATATTAAGTGGTATTCAAATTACTCCCAATTGCCTCATAAATACCTTTTTACAGTTAATTTGTATGACACAGGATCTAATCAAGGTCTACACATTACATTTAGTTAATATGTCTCAAGTCTTTTCTCACCTGTAATAGTTTCTCCACTTTTTTTCTTGCCATTTATTTGAAGTAACTGGGTTCATTTGTCCTACTGGATTTCTCACATTCTGAATTTTCTAATTACAGTCTATAAGCTGATTGTTAGATCTAGATGCTTAATTAGAGTCAGGTTTGATTTGATTTTGGTAGGGAAAGACTATTTCATGAATGGTGTTATATTTTTCCTATTGTACCACATGAGAGGAACATAAAGTTTGGTTGTACCCATTTTAGAGATGTTATGACTGATTAGAAGATTGTCATTCTGATTCTTCTATTATAAAGTTCCCTACTGGTTTTAATTGCAACTGATGATCAATGTCTAGGTCTTTTATTTCATTAGATCATCTGGAAATTTTTTTAGAAATACATTTGGAGATGTTTATCAGGTAAGAAATTTATGTTTCCAAGTTTTTCATGTGTAAAAACATGAGAGTTTTTATAGATGCAACAAAATCACAATGAGCCCATGAGTCACTGGGGAAATGCAAATCAAAACTACAATGAACTATCATTTCATACCACTAAGATAACTACAGTCAAAAAGACAGAATAACAGGGGACTTCCCTGGTGGCACAGGGGTTAAGAATCCCCCTGCCAATGCAGGGGACACAGGGTCAAGCCCTGGTCCGGGGAGACCCCACATGCCGCGGAGCAACTAAGCCCGTGAGCCACAAGTACTGAGCCTACATGCCGCAACTACTGAAGCCCGCGTGCCTAGAGCCCGTGCTCCACAACAAGAGAAGCCACCGCAGTGAGAAGCCCGCACACCGCAAGGAAGAGTAGCCCCCGGTCTCCGCAACTAGAGAAAGCCCACACACAGCAAAGAAGACCCAATGCAGCCAAAAATAAATACATAAAATAAATTAAAAAAAAAAAAGACAGCATAAATATTGGTGAGGATGTGAAGAAACTGGAACCCTTGTGCATTGCTGCTGGGAATGTAAAATGGCACAGGTGCTTTACAAAACAGTTTGGCAATTCCTCTAAAGTTAAACAGACCCATTTGACCCAGCAATTCCACTCTATATGCAAGAGAAATGAAAACGTATGCCCGCACACGTACTTGTGCATGAATGCTCACAGCAGCATTAATCGTAATAGCCAAAAAGTGGAAACAATTCAAAAATTCACTAACTGATGAATAGCTAAACAATATATCTATACAATGGATTATTTATTCAGCTATAAAAAGGAATGAATGAATTCATGCTACAACATGAATGAACTCCCCAAAACATTATGCTAATTAAAAGAAGTCAGTCAACAAAGGCCATATTTTATATGATTCCATTTATATAAAATGTCCAGAACAGGCAAATAGAAAGAGTGGGGGCTGCCAGAGGCTGGAGGGAGGGTGGAATGGGGAGTGAAGGTAATGGGTGCAGGGTTTCTCCTTGGTGTGATGAAAATGTTCTGAAATTAGATAATGGTGATGGTTGCACAACTCCACAAATACACTAAAAATCACTGATTGTACACTTTAAAAGGCTGAATTTTATAGTATGTAAATTATATCATGATAAAGCTTCTTTTTTAAATTACAAGGAAAATGTTATCCCATAGCATACTTGTAAGAAAAAAGACGTTACTTCCTCATTCACTGTTAAAATAACATCTTTACTTGAAGAGACAGATTAAGGATATTAACTTCTCAAATAATATTAGCTAGATAGCCATTTATCACAGAAAAAGTAGGCTTTTTTTTTTTTGGTAGAAGTAAAATGTATAACATCAACAACTCCACCACAAGATAACCAAGAAGATAACCTGCCTCAATAGTTCATGAAGAGGCAATGAACGCATTTCATTTTTCATTCAAGTGTATGTTCTGTTTACATTTAGACAATTATTCCATACAGCATTGTTATGAAGGCAGTCATTTACTATTAAGAATGTTTTCTCCAGTATAACTTTCTCCAGTAGCTCACAAAAGAAGTGATTTTTCTTGGATTTCTTTTAATAAAGAGAATCTAGCAAATACTAAGGCATGCTAGAAGCTTCTATACTTTTAAAACTATGTAACAAACCTCCAACACTGAAAAATTTATTCTAATGTTGCTTGTTCAAACCTTCAGCAACATTTACTACATCTTACAAGAGTATCTGCAAACAAAATTTAGTCTTAGTTTCTTGATATATTATTTTCCATACACTATATTCAGCCTTTTTGTGGGCGCAGGCAGTGCGGACAGGAGAACCTGCCAATGGTATGTGCCTTTTGCTCATTTATAAGAACAGAAAACCTTGAACTAGATACTTTAATCATTAGGCTGTAAAATTATGTACAGCATCTGATTGAATAGCCTATGTCGTTTTATCTTTTCTTTTTGGCTGCACCCCATGGCTTGGGGGGATCTTAGTTCCCCCACTAGGGATTGAACCTGGGCCACGGCAGTGAAAGCGCTGAGTCCTAACCAGTGGACTGCCAGGGAACTCCCCAGGCTATGGCTTTAAACATCATTGGGGGAAAAAAAACATGCAGAACTTCTCTTTATGCTCCAGATGCTTAGTTTTCAAATGTCTTGTTATTAGTGATAGCCTCATATTTTACTATTTAATATCTCAGGTTCTACATAATCTTAAAACAAGATTCCTAAAATGACAGAGGATGTAAGTCTATGTTTCAAATAGAGTTCTTGATACCTTCCAATGTAATACGAGCTGACTTATTTAATCTGACTTAATAGCTCACTGAGCAGGGACTTCCCTGGTGGTCCAGTGGTTAAGACTCTGAGCTCCCAATGCAGGGAGCCCAGGTCTGATCCCTGGTCACAGAACTAGATCCCACATGCATGCTGCAAATAAGACTAGGCGCAGCCAAATAAATAAATAAATACTAAAAAAAAAAAAAAAAAAACTGCTCACCAGGACTTCATAATAGGAGCTAGACAAGGGTCAGCTCTGCCATTTTGTTTGTTTCCTTGTGCTTGCGTTATTAATATTTTCTTCAATCACTGGTTTCTTTGCAGGGATCCTTTTAAGCCACTTGTTCATTTTGTGAAGGTTAGTTTAATGAAAGCTGAATAATATAAACTGTTATCAATATGTTGCAATACACTGAAAGCAAATGTATGTACACAGGGATTTCCCTGGTGGTCCAGTGGCTAAGACTCTGTGCTCCCAATGCAGGGGCCTGGGTTCGACCCCTGGTAGATCCCACATTCTGCAACTAAGAGTTCACATGCCACAACTAAAGATCCCACATGCCGCAACAAAGATCTCTTGTGCCACCACTAAGACCCAGGTCAGACAAATAAACAAATAAATTAAAAAAAATTTTTAAATATATATATAAAATGTATATATACAGCTCTGCTTGCTTACTGAAGGACTCCCCTCTTACTTCTGGACACCCAAACACTGTTTGACCTACAGACCCAAGAAGATGCCAGTGACAATCCCTAAATGTAATGTTTTATCATTTTTTAGATAAAAACAATAAAAAGTTCAGCATCTCAGCATCTTATCCACCTCACTTGGAAAACTACTGCTCTGGATTGCAGCCACAGTGAACTTTTCACAACTGCAAATCAGATCAGTTCACTCCTCTTTTAAATCCTTCAATGGCTTAGCCCTGCCTTCACGATAAAGTCCAAAATCCTTACGTGGTGTATAGGGCCCTCAACTCTGGCCCCTGCTTCTCTCTAGTCCAGTGGTTCTGAACTCTGGCTGCATATTAGAATCACCTAAGGAATTAAAACATACATATACATATATATATATATATATATATATATATATATATATACACATACGTAAGGTACCAAACCCCTTCCTAGCTCAGGGTCTCTGTGTTCTTTAAACTGCAAGCATTGTTGAACTTCTCTGGTGCTCCCAAGACATCTTATTCTTCCCCTTTGATCACATCTATAATTACCATCAGGTGATTAATATCTGCCTTCTGCATTAGCCCATAAGGACAGACATCACATCCAAGTTATTGGAGTATCCAGTATCCAGTTATCTGGAGTATCCCTAACTACCAGCACAATGTCTGGTATTTTCTACTGAACAGCACCCAGTTTTCTATTTCATACCAGTATGATCTTATCCTAAATTTTCAAAATATTTCTGGCCTATCAACCATGTCTTTCTTCATAAAAAAGTTGACTTTAGCTACATAACACTTGGATATGATATATAACACAGCACCATACTTCATTCAAAATCTAAATGAGCTACTAAAACTCATTTAGTAGCTCATTTAGATTTTTTTCTAAAGTTTTTCTAAAGAAATGTAAATTAAACCTAACTCAAAGTAATATTACATTTCTTTTAAATTAACAAAATCAAATATTAGGTTTTTTAAAATTTATTTTACTTTCGGCTGCGTTGGGTCTTCGTTGCTGCGTGTGGGCTTTCTCTAGTTGCAGCAGGCAGAGGCTACTCTTCATTACGGTGCACAGGCTTCTCACTGCGGTGGCTTCTCTTGTTGTGGAGCATGGGCTCTAGGCGCGCAGGCTTCAGTAGTTGTGGCACACGGCTCTCAGTAGTTATGGTGCACGGGCTTAGTTGCTCCACAGCATGTGGGATCTTCCCGGACCAGGGCTCAAACCCGTGTCCCCTGCATTGGCAGGCAGACTCTTAACAACTGCACCACCAGGGAAGCCCAAATACTAAGTTTTGTTTGTAACAGCATTGGCTGTATTGTCAGGAAATAGAGCCACAAAAATTGCTAATGATATTGTAAACCAGTTCAACCTTTCTAGACAGCAATTTGGCACTGAAACCATATGCTGATGCAGTGAACCCATTTTAGGGGTAAAAGTGCAAGAAAATAATCCAAAGGAAGTATTTGAACAAGGGTGCTCAGAAGTACCATTTATAATAGTAAAAAGGAGAGAGAAAAGGAAAATAAAAAACGATCGCACAAACTACAGCTATCAATGCATAGAATACTATTCTGTGATTTAAAATAACAAAATGAGTAAATATAAAATATTTGATGTTATTCAAGAAAACAAAAATCATATGCTGTATTTACTTTAATTGCCATGTACATATAAAAGGTTTTAACTATAAAAAAAATCTATGCCTATACACTGACACAAATGGATGTGAATTTAAAGTAAATACAATTTCACATTTAATGGATTCTCTTTTCCACAGAGAATATATTAAAACAAATTTTAACACTGGGTTATTTGAGGGTTTGTTGCTCAATTGTATTGTTAGTGTTATATTATTGCTATTTTTGTTGTACTCAGACTCACTAAAAAAATTTCTTCAAATTTGTCATTTGGGAACATATTAGTTATTACATTAGAAGTAAAAAGACAAGATTGTATATTTGGCCAGATTCCTGCTTATAACTTAAGCTTCACCTGCACCTCATTTTTCCCACATGAAGGTGGAGAAAAACAATGCAACAATGTTTACAAACTGACTCTGAGAACCTCCAATGAAAGATGCTGGGCAAATACAAATATCAGAGCTGCTTAAAAAAATCACCACCACCCAGTGTTTTGCACAAGTCACTTTATCCTTCTGAGACTCAATGTCTCCTTCTGCAGATAGAAAGAAGTAGGCTAGAATCACATGAGGGGAGGAGGTTAGGTGAGGGAAAAGCATCTGAAAAAGCAGTCTATCTGAAAAAGCAGTCTATCTGAAAAAGCAGCCCAGGCTACCCTGATACATACTCTGATGAAGATCTGTTTGAGGTCCATTCACATTTTTTCAAAGAGGATAAGTTAGTACAACCCCCTCCAAGGGGTGGTAATTTGGCTACATGTCTACAAATTTAAAATGCACACGTATCCTTTGACCCAGCAATTCCACTTCTAAAAATATACAATTCAGGGGCTTCCCAGGTGGCGCAGTGGTTGAGAATCTGCCTGCTAATGCAGGGGACACGGGTTCGAGCCCTGGTCTGGGAGGATCCCACATGCTGCGGAGCAACTAGGCCCATGAGCCACAACTACTGAGCCTGTGCGTCTAGAGCCTGTGCTCCGCAACAAGAGAGGCTGCGATAGTGAGAGGCCCGCGCACCGCGATGAAGAGTGGCCCCCGCTTGCCAAAACTAGAGAAAGCCCTCGCACAGAAACAAAGACCCAACACAGCCAAAAATAAATAAATAAAAAATATACAATTCAGGTAATTTTACACATGAGCTCTTAACAAAGTATGTAAAAGGATATTCATTATAATGTTGTAATAGAAAAACCTGGAAACAACTTAAATGTTGTTTGATCCAAAAACTAGTTACAAATAATAGTGCAGCCAAACAATGAAATAAGTAAAAGAATATCAATAAAATAAAAAGAATAAATAGCTCTATATGTATTAATATGTAATGATTTCCTAAGTTAAGTAATGATTTTCCTACGTTAAGTAAAAAAGAGCAAGATATGGGAATTCCCTGGCATTCCAGTGGCAAGGACTCTGTGCTTTCACTGCAGAGGGCCCAGGTTTGATCCCTGGTCAGGGAACTAAGATCCTACAAGCCAAGCCGAGCAGCAGTGAAAAAAAAGAAGAGCAAGATGTGACTGGTATGTACCATGGGGTAGGAGTACGGATAGGCAGATACATGTTTATACAGGAATAGTGTCTATGTAAAGCCACAGAAACTGGAAACTTCAACCATCTCTGGGGAGATCAGGGTAGAAGGGAGGCATTTTTCTATACATATGCTTTCGTACTGCTGGAATTTTTTCTCATAAGTATGACCTGTTCCCAAAACTCAGCAGTATTCTCTTTAGGCCTCACTCTGGGTCTAAGAGGCTATGATTCTGCCTCTGTGAAGCCTCACCATTGCCTCCTAAATTGGAAGGGTATTAACATCTGGCCCCACACTGCCCCTGAATGACCTTTCAAAAGCCTGGTGTGCCCAAGTCCCTGACCTCCTTTATCTTTTATTTTTTTAATTTATTTTATTTTGTTTATTTTTATTTTTGGCTGCCTTGGATCTTTGTTGCTGTGTGCGGGATTTCTCTAGTTGCGGCGAGTGGGGGTTACTCTTCGTTGTGGTATGGCGGGCTTCTCATTGCAGTGGCTTCTCTTGCTGTGGAGCATGGGCTCTAGGTGCGCCAACTTCAGTAGTTGCGGCGCACAGGCTCAGTAGTTGTGGCTCGTAGGCTGTAGAGCACAGGCTCAGCAGTTTTGGTGCACGGGCTTAGGTGCTCCACGGCATGTGGGATCTTCCCGGACCAGGGCTCGAGCCCGTATCCCCTGCACTGGCAGGCGGATTCTTAACCACTGCACCACCAGGGAAGTCCCCCTGACCTCCTTTAAAATCCCCCTTTAAAGTCTCCACTGCCCAAACTCTAACACAGCACTTACAGCCCTTCAAGCCAACCTAATCTCATCTCCCACCCTTCTTCCCTCTACCCAATCCAACTACGTTTAACCTCTCCCTGCTCCCCAAGGACAATGGGTTCCTTCCACCTCCAAGCCTGCCTGTGCTGCTCCTTCTTTCCTGTATCCTGTCCACCATACATAAACTCCTATCTATCCTTCATGACCCAAAGGCTCCCTTCCAGTCAAGTTTTCTCAGACCACCCAGGGAGGGAATGCTGTCTATACAGCCAGGCAGATACTCTGGAACTAGACTGCCAAGATTCAAATCCTGACTATTCCCTCATCTGCACACTGTATGGGCTCAGTTTCCACCCTTGTCTAGTAAGAATTAGCCACCACATGATGGTAGAAAGAATTATATAAGATAATTCGTGGAAAGCATTTATTACCTAGCCTGACACAAGGCAAATAAAATGTATTATTACACTCTCATAGTACCTGTGATATAAGTATTGATATAAGTATTTGTATCCACTTGTCCTGCATTAAGCTGTGAGCCCCTCAAAGGTAAAGATGTGACTTCCTCACTTTTATTCTGTATGCCAAGCACTTCGCCTGGCAAACAGAATACATGTGAATGTAGTTCAGTCAGAGGACTGGCTTTTCTGGTTTCTGAATTTCACCTAGGTGGTAAATTAGTGTCTAAAAGGTACCCAGTGAACAGCCTCCTAGATTGTACCCTGCCTTACAGTACGCACATAGCCAGGCCACTTCAGGCAGGCAGAGGTGAAAAAGAGATGGTGGGGCTTTTAGCCTTTCAGAGACAGTCAAGCAGATTGAAGGACAGTGGGATATGAGACCGGCCAGTTTCTGCCTGTTGATTACTTATGGGGGCTGGATGGGATGGACATGAAGAGATGGGGAATCAAGATACTAAAAGTCATAGGTGTGCACGCCAAGCAGGAAACACTCAGGAAAGATTCTCTCAGGGGACTTCCCTGGTGGTGCAGTGGTTAAGAATCCATCTGCCAATACAGGAGACACAGTTTCGATCCCTGGTCCGGGAACATCCCACATGCTACAGAGCAACTAAGCCCGTGTGCCACAACTACTGACCTTGCGCTCTAGAGCCCGCGAGCCACAACTGCTGAGCCCGTACGCCACAACTACTGAAGCCCATGCACTCTAGGGCCCATGCTCCACAACAAGAAGGCACAGCAATGAGAAGCCCGTGCACCACAACAAAGAGTAGCCCCACCTGCTGCAACTAGAGAAAGCCCACGCACAGCAACGAAGACCCAACGCAGCCAAAAAAAAAAAAGATTCCATTGAATTAAAAAAAAAAAAAAGATTTTCTCAGGAAGTGGGTACCTGGAAGTAAACATAAGTGGAAGAGATGGGACAGGACCTGTAAGACAATCGGGAGGAAGAAACCTCTCAATATGGAAGATGAACAGTTGAACAAGGCACAGCTCCTGCCCTCATCAAGCTTCTCAAATGAGAAGGGCTTTAAAGGAAGAGGTGGAGGTTGGCAGGTAAAGGTGGGGAGGAAAGAGGATCACACAAGCAAAAAAAGAGGCAGTCAAGCAATTCTGATTGGCCAGAGAGGGGGATGAAAGGAAGGAGAATTGAAGGATTCAACTAAAAGTAAAAGAGTAAGTTGAAGCAAGACTGTCAAGTGCCCTGTAGGACCTGTTAAGGCATTTTGGGCTTCATTCACCCTATGGGAAAAGGAAAGCGAGGGAGTTTTAAGTAAACAAGTGACAGCATCAGATCTGTGTTTTGTAAAGGAGTGGCCAGGCAGGAAGATGTTCACCCATCTTCCACCACCAGTCCTCTCCTTGCCCACCATCTTCTGGTTCTAGAGCTGCCTTAATGGCAAGCAGGTGGCAAGAGAAGAGATCTTTCAGGAGATGTGACTGGTTCTAGAGCAGGGATCCCTACCCTGGGCAAAGGCTTCTGAAGGCATTCACCCTCCTAGAGAGGTTTTAAACATTCCTATTTTCCTGTCTTACAAACATCATTCACTGACCTCAAAAAAAAAACAAACAAACCCTCAACATTAGGCTCAGCTCTGCCATTATTATTTTTATCTTCAGGAAATACAATTAGGAACTAATTTTTCAAAAAACGGTATTCTTTGTTTTATTCACCAAAAGTAAAAAAAAAAAAAAAAAGGAGGAGACCTGCATTCCCAATTGGCTCATTTTAAATTCTGGGCAGCTATGAGCCCTTGCTTCCCTTCCTAAGCGGCCTCAACTGTAGGGAGTGGACGGTAAAGAGAGAGGCCCGGGGAAGAAAAGTTGGTCACTGCAAGAGCAAATTTTCTCGTGCCAGGAGTTTTCCTCTTTCTTCCCATTAAATGGACCTGAGCAAATTCTGTTCTCGCTGTCCAAATTTCTTCTTTCAGAATGAACTATGGCAGCGCCCCCGCCCGACCCCAGGAGGACACACGCAAAGTTCCTGGGCAGTAAAGAGGGGTCGGCGCCCGGGCCGGCGCGTTTCCGGGGACACCCCCCACCCCACCCCACACACACACGGACAGCGTTTCCAGGCTGGCGGTGATGGCGGCGGCAGCCTCGGGCCCGAGCTGGAACGCGCGCGCGCGTTTCTGTCACCGCCGCACTCGCCGCAGCCTCGCTCCCGACCCGGCCTCGGCTGTAAAGAGCCTCCTCATTGGTGGTTCAGAGACGGGCGCTGGTTGGCCCAGACAGAACGGGCGTCTCCTGGCTCTCCTGGGTCCCGCCCTTGCGCGCCTCCGAGCGCTCTCTCGCCTAACAGCCTGGGGCGCAAGGCCGGGTCTCGCTGTCACCGTCTCACTGATGGCCCGGGAGATGTGCGCCCCAAGGCAGCGCACATGGACCCTGGGAGCATCGGCCGACCGTGCACCAACACCGTCCGCCTCTCTACTGTCCCACCTCCCTGGATGTGGGCCTTCTTCCCAGTTTACAGATGCGGAAACTGAGGCCAAACACAAGTTACACCAATGTCTAGCGATCAGGGAGCCTGGAACTCAAAAATCGTCTTTCCACTCCTGTCTCCAAACGGGTTCCCTCGAACTCCCCGCCTCCCTTTTTCTAATTGGTGCAAGGTATTTAAAGGACGGAGGCTCTCAATGGGGAGGGAGAGGAACCTGCAAAACCGCTAGAAGAGGCCTAGCACCGTGGCTGTGGTCTTCCATCAAGTGAACCTAGCCATCCCCACTCGAGCCCCAGGGAAATCTCCCCAGCTTTCCAGATGCGCATATCCAGGCCTGGCTTGCACCGAGCCGGGTAGAAACACGACACACTGTGCTCTGCGGTGGGGGTGTTTGCGATAGGCCTGGCGGGGAAGGGGAGGTTCAAAGCGCCGAAAGGGCCGGGATATGCGTCTCCCCCTGAGGCCAGGGACCGGGGACCGGGTGGGAGGTGCCTAACTCCTCCCCAGCTCACCCCGCCGCACGTGGCCACCTCAAAGCCATCGGTTGGTATGCCCGGCAACAGCGGGTTCCCAGGCTGCAGGACTTCAGGAATCGCTGAAGGCCGATTACACAGTCGTGGTGGGTGCCGGGTGAGACACTCCTCAGGTTGTAGTCCCCACGCAGGGTCCCTCGGCGCACCGGAACCCGCACAGGGGGAGTGGCGGGGAGTCTGTAGGCTGGAGAAAGATTGCCCAGCAGTGTGCAAGCGGAGCTTGCTGGGAGACCCTTCATTCCTGACCCGCAGCCTGAGCTGCCTGGTGTTGGCGGTGGCGAGCCTCCCTCTCCCGTCCGTGGCCCGGAAGACAGTTCCACGTTCAACGCGCCCCATGGGAAGGGTCTGTGGCTGGTTGCAATCCATTTGCATGGCGGGGACATTTAGGCGAAGGAGCAGAAGCCCACATCAGTGACCACCTCCACTCCCCACTACCGCCTGCAGTTGGGGCGTCAATTTGGAACTCTATGCACCCCGCTGCCCCGATTTGTGGAATAAGAGTATGCTGACCAGAGCCACGGACTGGGAATACCGGGTGCGGCGGGCGTCCTTCGGGGCATCCCCTCCCCAGCAGGGAAGTTCCTCCCTGAGTAGGAATTGTGTCTCCCACTCCCTCTCAGCAGGGCTGGCCCAAAAGTGTTGTGAAATGACTTAATCCTAGACGCCTCTGCCCGACAGACACTCCAGCCCAAAGACCCAGAGGCCACACACCCAGTCTCCTGTTAGAGCCCCAAGGGCGGCGAATGAGGACAGGTCCTTCTATATACCAACCACTTAATTACCCAGAAAGTAGAAAAACTCCCTCTATCCACACACTGAACTGCAAAGGTGAAAAAGCCTGAACTCAAGGGTTTGGAAACCCTGAAAAATAATGACTGTGAGTGCTGGAGATACCTGGGTAGCTAGGATAGCAGTAGGCTAGAACTAATCCCCACCAGGCTTGCCCTACCTACATCTGACCTACACTACTATTTCTTAGTATGTTTCTTTTGGTTTATTTTTTTATTTATAGTTTTACTTATACTACCATAAAAGGGTTTCCCATGCTACTTATATTTCCTAACCTACATTAATATAAATATATATTAAAATAAAAAGCATTCATCCTTGAGGTCATCTGAAGGATCCCCACCAGATCTGACTACACTTGGGAAAATGCTGTGGTTGGGTGTGGTAGTCAGAGAGCCCTGGGGTTCAAGCCTCACCACTGGCTGCTTGACCCGAGTCTCCCTCTGCCACTCTTCCTGGAACCTCCCAAGGCTGTACCGAGAATTACAGGCATGTGCAGTTTGGTAAGTAACCCATCCTCAGGAAATGCAGCTCCTTCTCTCCATGAGACAGCTGCATTGGGGTCAGAGCATTTGTGGTGTGTGTGCAGAGGTGACAGGACCTCACACCAAGGAGAGACAGGGCCTTGCATATTCCATCCTGGAGACCCTGAGAAGGAAATTTCAGTTTGGCGACCACACAGACCCTATTTGCAGTGGGAGAGGACAGAGTCCCATCCTCAGCTGCCCACCTGCAGAGACCTGTCCAAACTCCCCATCCTACCTGATGCCCAGGGTGTCCACAGCTCCACCCATCACCACAAGGCAAAGGGCTATCTTCCAAGAGGAGAGGAGAGGAGAGGAAAGGAACTGAAAGAGGGTGGGGAGGCAGTCTTCTGCTCCAGACCCTGCTTTAGTCCCAGCCCAAAGGAGCACACACCTAGCGGCAGGCACTTGTCAGCCACCCCACAGGTGCCCCAGAAGTCACAGATTTCATGAGAGAAGGATTAGACTAGGAGAACTGGAGGGTGTGAGTAAAGGACTCCTGTTTCTTTAGGCAAGTCACTTCCCCTTTCAGGGCCTCCTTTCCCCATCTAGTAAATGGACCAATGAGTCATTTGTTCAACAAATACTTATTAAGTGCTGCCGACCATGAGCTGGACACAGCAGGGAATAAGACAGAAAAGGTCTCTGCTCTCAGGAACTTACAGTCTAGATGGGGAGACAGACAATAAACAAGTGAACAAAAAAATTTCCTAAATGCTGTAATGAAAATAAAGCAAGGCAGTATGATACAAAGTTGAAGTAAATGAGAGCCAAGTGACTTCCCAGGCCATTCACTGTTCTATTCCCAAGCGTCATTTGCCGGAGTTTTGTGCCTAGAAGAAACTGCAGCCCCCTCACCCTGAGAAGATGGTTTATAGGAGCCTTTGCCACAACTCTCACTCCAGGGATATGCATGGATATCCTAAACCAGAAGAAATGTTTCCAAATTCTCTGCCCCCAGGCCCAAAATCCTGGTCCAAGGCTCAATCCTAGTTCCTTCCATTGGCCATGATGACCCGACCTGTGACTGTAGGCCCAGGCCTGCTGTGCAACTCGCTCAGGGTAGAGAAGGCATTTTACACTAATTACAGTTGAGCAACCAAGGATTTGAAAAATAAATCTTAGTTGTTTTTTTTTTTAATTTTTTTGTGCAGCAAACTAGTTTTTTTTAATATATCACTATTTAGGGACTTCCCTGGCAGTCTAATGGTTAAGACTCCAGGCTTCTAATGCAGGGGTTGTGGGTTCGATCCCTGGTCGGGGAAGTAAGATCCCACATGCCACATGGCATGGTCAAAAATAAAATAAAATAAAATAAAATAAAATCACTGTAAGTGTATAAGTGAGTTTGTCAAAACTCAGCAAATGTACAATTAAAAGCTGAGCATTATATATATTTTGCCTGAAAAGAAAAAATTGCACACTAATGAACTCTAGTTAATGAAATGCATTCTTAAGTATTTAGAGGGAGGTACTATACCAATGACTGCAACTTACTTTGAAATGCATCAAAAATAAGATGGATTAATAAAATGAATAGAGGGATAGAGAGATGTATGCAAACTAAGCATAGTAAAATGTTAATGGTAGAATCCAGGTGGTGGGTATACAGGTGTTCACTGTAAATTCTTTCAACTTAGCTGTATGTTTTTAAGTTTTCAGGATAAAATGTTGGGGGGGGGGGAGATCAAAGTTCATCTTTACTAGAAAGTACACAAAACTGCTTTTAATTTTCAAACAAGTCTCCCCATGGACAATTCCAGTGCTTCTCCACATGCATACACACTTTTTATAAAGTTGTAATCACTGTTTGTATGTCATCGTTCTCACATATTTCTAAAACTTCACGTGTACAGTGCTTTTTAAAAATTAATTAATGGGCTTCCCTGGTGGTGCAGTGGTTGAGAGTCCGCCTGCCGATGCAGGGGATACGGGTTCGTGCCCCAGTCCGGGAGGATCCCACATGCCGCGGAGCGGGGGGGGCCGTGGGCCATGGCCGCTGAGCCTGTGCGTCCGGAGCCTGTGCTCCGCGACGGGAGAGGCCACAGCAGTGAGAGGCCTGCGTACCACAAAAATAAATAAATAAAAATAAATAAATAAAATAAAATAAATTAATTAATTTTGGCTGTGCTGGGTCTTCGTTGCAACACAAGGGCTTCTCTAGTTGCAGCATGTGGGTGCTAGAGCGTGCCAGCCTCAGTAGTTGTGGCCCGCAGGATTAGTCAAAGCATGTGGGATCTTAGTTCCCCAACCAGGGATCGAACCTGGGCCCCCTGCACTGGGAGTGCTGAGTCTTAACCACGGGACCACGAGGGAAGTCCCCACATGTACAGTGCTTAGAGTTTGTATATCATATGAATAAATATGCTGTATGTTTGAGGACACAGGCTTTTATTGTGTACGTTCTAAATGCACTGCCCAGGGCCCCCCTTCCAGAGAAAGAGGACTGGGTTGGATGGTTCCAACCCTTTTTCTAGTTAGAAAAGCTGGAGAAAACATTTGTTAAAAGCACTGAAGGGAATTCCCTGGCGGTCCCGTGGTTAGAACTCCACGCTTCCACTGCCGGGGGCACAGGTTCGATCCCTGGTCAGAGAACTAGGATCCCACATGCTACACAGCGTGGCCAAGAAAAAGAAAGGCAATGAAGAGCTACCAGGGCAGTGGAGAACTGTGGGGGCAAGACTGAGGAGGAAAAAAATCCCAGAGTAACCCCAGTATTGGGAATCTCCTTTCCTTTCCCTGAAGGTGTCTGCTGATTCTAAGAGGGAAGGTTGATAGATTGTGCCAGACGGTGATTCCAAAAACTGGCCAAATTTCCAGTTTTACACACTCTTCCAGAGCCTTGCTACTCCTCTATCAAAAGATGGCATCTATTTCCCCTTGGAATTGGATCGGGTAGGCCCATGTAACTGCCTTGACAAACAGAATATGGCAGGTATGATACTGTGTGACTTCCAAAACAAGGTTAGGGAAGGCAGTACAGCTCTACGTGGCTCTCCTGGGATGCTGCCCTTGGGACCCAGATGCTATGTCATGAGGCAGGTGTTATGGCTGACAGAACTAAGGTTCCAGTCAACAACCAGCTTCAACTGCCAGACATGTGAGTTGCCAAGCCCTCAGATTCTAGTCCCTAGCTGTCAAGTCACCCCCAAACTTTGAGTCTTCCAGCTGATGTCCTAGACATTGTGGAGCAGACAAACCATCCCTGTTTTATCCTGTTCAAGTTCTCTAAGTGGTGAGAATAACAAATGATTATTTTACAATTTGATTTATATCCCCTTGCAGGATTTTCACAAACTTACATTTACAAATCAGGTGGAGGAAGAAAAAGAAACAAACATCTTACCAAGCTTGAGTCTCACTCTTTTTAAGCATAGCCCTAGGGGCGTCAAAGAGGGGAAAGTCAGATGTTCCAGGGAGGCCTACCTTCTCTCTGGGCTTTGGTTTCCTCCTTTGTCTTCCTTCAAGACTTAACGGGGGCAACAAAAAGAAAGGTAATGCCCTCAGTGTTGGGTAGGGGCGCTGGGGCATGAAGCCAAAGTGCACTGGAGTACAGAGGCTAGAGGCAGAGAGCCTGGAGGGCCACGAAAGCATTCCCACTGACCCGGGGCAAAGCCTCCATTGAGGGGAGTGGGGAGCCAGGGGTCTCCAGTTTGCAGTTCTTCCTTGACAGAACTGCCAAAAGGAGAATTCCATTCTCCTTTTCTCTTCAGCCCAGAGACCACTCAGAATTGCTCACCACTATCCAGGGGGCAGGGTTTCCAAAGGCTCCTCCTTGATCCCTCCAATCCAATGGCCACATGCCTCTCATTAGTCCTCCAATTCTCACTGTAGTGCAAACCAGGGGGGCCTTGCTTCAGGATCCCCTGCTCAGAGGGCCTGATTTGAGGTCCAGCTGAGTCATCCCTCCTCTGTCACAACAGCCAAGGAGAAGGTCTAAGACCCCCAAATGTCCAATAAGGTTTCAAATCCCAGTCTTGCCACATACTTGCTCCCCCGTCCTCGATCCTCTTCTGTAAGATGGGGTGATATTAACTATCTCACAGGGCTGTCTTGTAGAATAAATGAAAACAATGGTAAAGTGTTTAGCATGTTTCGTGTGTGTGTGTGTGTGTGTGTGTGTGTGTGTGTGTGTGTGTGTGTGTGTGTGTGTGTGTAATGCTTTTCAGTGTGGTTCTTGATGACTTGGTGCTTATTATGTTTTGTGCCATCTTTCCCCATAATCTTCCTAGAGGCTGTGAGCTTGAGAGGACTTTCCTTGGTAACTGTGGAGAGGGGTCTATAAATATCACTGGAGAAGCTCCCTCTCCAGTACCCCACAATCAAACACATGGTTCTGCTGAGGTATCTGGAAGGTTCTGCCTCCAGCTTGCTTTTGCTTAGAATGGACTTGCATAGACAAGTACTCTAAAAGGTTTCGACTTTATTTACAACCAGAACCCTCATTCTCACCCCAGCTCTTCGGGCTTTGCTCTGGGGGTAAGAGCTAGATGAGCAGTGACACTTCTGCCAGGCCCAGGGCTTGCGGAGATGAGCAGGCAGGACCCTCACTTCTTCTGGACTTGAGCCCGGGCCCGCTGAATCTTGTCAGCCGTGGCCCCATCTGTGGCTCCAGTGCAGTGGGACAATACGAGGCTCATCTCTGCCTCATTCCGGTGCTCGATGGCAACGTCTGCAGCCTGAGCCACGTCCCTGGGGTTTCAGCAGGAGGGGAGATGGTATTGCGCTGCCCAAGGGCACAAACCATGCCTCTCATCAGCCCACTGGCTTAGCCACCCAGCACCCTTAGGGCTCTCAGCAGACGCACCCAACGAGAAGCAAGGCCTTGACCTTCTGCTCGGGACCCACGCGGGAAGCATACTTTTTGGCTTCATACTTGTTGTGTTGTTTCATGCAGATTTCCACAAAGGGCTTAGGAGAGGGAGAGGGTGGAGAGGGAAGATAAGGCAGAGACCTCCTGTTCTCTCTCTTATGAGCAAAGTCCAGTGGATTTATTATCCCAATATATTTTATATACCCTTCAGTCTGTATAATGACCCCCCATTCCCACCCAACAGTTGTGATCTCAACATTCTTTGGGCAGAAACAACCTACCACAAAGATCTGTTAGAGCTTTGAGACCAATTATTTCCATGTGTCCACTCCACCATCCACTGCTACTCACTCACAGCAGGCACCTTCCTGCCCTCCCAGGGCCTGAGTTTTCTCTCATGGCTGCCCTTATCCCACCGACCCACCACACCTCTGAACCACCTGCCACAGAAAACAAACCCCTCAACATCCTCCACTGCCTCACATATGTGCCCTCCCTGTGCCCCTCCCCCCCAAACAGGACTTTCCTTCAGGCACGTGGTGTCCCTTGTGGCCCTCCTTGGGGAAAGCAGCTCATTCTCCCTCCCCCTCAACATTTGCAGGCGGACTCAGGCCCATCCTCCCATGTGCCTGGCCCAGGAAGCTCCCACTAGCTCTGCGGGAGAGCCGAACAGATGTGTGAACAGACTGTCTGAGCCTGGCCCTCTCCCCAGTACTACCTCACTGGAGGTGGGGTAGAGGGAGGGCCCCATCTCACCAGGTAGCCGATGGGTGATTTCTTGCTCTTAGAAAACTTCTCTAGCTCCTCCCAGTCTTCCAGATCTGCCAGGGCGGTCAGCTTCAGCCACCAGAGCCTGTGGGAAAGTTGGGGATGGAGGTGTTCCAGGAGGGGCAGGGGGTCCTGGGACCTATAGGCACACCACGCCCTCACCTACCTCTTGTCAGGGATGCGGAAGTCACGTGCCAGCTGCTCCGCGCGCTTGTTTTGGCCGCTGAGGATGAGGGTGGTGACCGTGTCGTGTACAGACAGGTCTAAGAACCGGCCCCCCAGCTCATCTTCTAGGCGTCGCTGCAGCCGTAGGAGCCGCATTTGATCCTCTGTGGCCTGGGGACAGGGATAAGGCAGGACAGGGATGAGAGGGACAAGGAGGGAAGACCGGGAGGGGAGGAGAGGAGGTTGTTGGAGAAGAACGGGACAAACCTTGGCTGCGAACTCATTCTTGGCCTTGTAGAAGGCGTCGGCTGCCGTCTGCAGAGCTGCGACTCGTCCCTCAATACGCTGCAAGGGCAAGAAGGGACACCTGAGCTCATAGCACAAAGGACCTCGGCCCTCCCACCCAGGCTATGGTTTTCTCCCCCATCGCTGTGCCCAGGGTTGCCACTGCCAGCCTTGGCCACTGGGCACACGGCTCTGCTGTCCCTAATGGAAAGACCAGCTCCTCTGGGACCAATCCCCAGCCTGGCCTCATGTCTTCTCAAGCTCTCCCCCCCACAGTGAGGAACAAATGGGGTATGTGCTGCATTCAAGGCCTAGACTCCTGGAGAAGGAGCCAGACCACCGGCCCAGCCCATGGGCCCCACCCGCCCTGCAGCCCTCAGACCTCCTCTGCAGCGTAGCTGGCTCGGACGTGGAAGCTGCCCAGCTCCTGGTGGTTGTCATCCTGATTGTAAAGGTCCTTCAGCGTCTCTAGCTCTTGATGCTTACAGAACTGGGGCCACAGCAGGTGGGCAGTCAGCAAAGCCAACTCAAGGGCTCAGGAGGCTCCACCCCACGCTGCCCCCTGCACACACCTGTCGGTACAAACTTAAGGCCATGGGCTGGTTCCGAAGCGTCATGAAAAAGTCTCCTCGGTTCAGCTCATTCTTCAGGTGCAGCAGCACCGTGAACACTATGGGACAATAAGGTGGGATGAGGGTCCAGCCCAGCCCCTTCCTCAGCCCAGGGTCCCCAGCCTTGTCCTCACCCAAACCCTGCTCACCCAGGTCAGTATCCCCACTCTCGATGGCCTTGCTTAGTGCCAGTTTGCTCCTCTTCATCTTTAGGAGAAGGGGAACCTGTTCCCCAGAGCGTGGCTCATATTCCAGCAGCTGTGGGGTGGGGAGGAAGGCACAGAGAGAAGGAGCTGGGCTGGGGACCTCTAACACCCACATCAGAGCATACAGGGAGGGCTAGGCACCCGCACCTTGATGGCCAGCTCCGTGCGGCCACAGCCATAGGCTCGTGCAGCAATGTCAGAGTAAGAGACACCAGGTGTGTCCCCCAGCTTCTGGTTAATGGCACGAGCAACATCCTCGTCAGACACGTCCTTCTGTTGTACCTGCAGAGGGAAGGGGGTGTCACACAAACCTGGCTCTCACCCCTTAACCCCCACCCCCACTGCCTTGATCAGGACCCACCCTTTCAGCTCTACACTTATTTCCTATACCTCACCAGGGCCTGTAAGCCCCTAAATGCCCTTGAACTCTGTCCTATATCCTCACCTTGTAGCAGGCCCAGTGGGCCAGGATTCTGCTGACGCCCTGCACTTCAGGAAGCCGCAGGTACTCACATATCTGAATGGCCAGGGGGTAAAGCCTCCGCAACACAAGCCTGGCAGACAAGGGAGGTGAAGGGCACAAGGGATAAAGTGGGGTAGAAAGAGGGCAGAGTGGTCCCAGCCTGTAACTCCAGCCTCCCAGATCCCAAGGAAATGAATCACGAGCAGTGACCACAAGAGCACACCACGGGCTGTAATGCCCGCCCACTTACAGCCCTCCTCCCAGCACCCTGGGCTTGCTGTACCTGTCCAGCAGCACCTGGATGGTGAGCTGCTTGTATCTGTATTTTATTTGGTTAAGGATCCAGTTGGGAGATAAGTCCTATTTGCCAAGGAACTTCAGGAGGCATCTCCATCCCCTTGCCCTTCCACCCCTGGAAGTAAACACCCTGTCAGCACACTTGGGGATACTGGCTATAGGTGAGGGGAATCCCGATGTGATAGTCCCGAATGGCATTGAGTACACGAAGGTCCTGACACATGCGCACAAAGCTGTCGGGTGGAAATCTGTCCAGGAAACACTTTCCAAAGGAGGCCGCCTGAAAAGAGCCAGAGGGCAAGAGAGAGCTTCCCTCTCTGCCAGCCCACCCCTGCCCAGCACCCCCTCCCTCCAGCCCTGCCATCCAGCCCAACCCTGAGCAGACTCTTCTGCATGTCTGGCCAGTGCTCATGTCCTGCGGCCTCGATGCACTGCTGCACGGCCTGGGGCAGCTGCCCCAGCTCCTGGATCTCCCGCAGGTACTCATCCGCCTTCTGGCTCTCTTTCTGGGGAGGGGGGAAGGTGCCAGGGACAGTGCATCATGACTGAGAACACCTCCATGTCTGGCCCCTAACCCCTCCGGGCTGTGGTTCAAATGGGCTGGTTTGGAAGGCTGCAGAGGCCAGACCCCAAATCCCCTCAGCCCACTCAGTCCTCCCCGCAAGGTGCCCACACACACCCCCATAGCAGCCCACAGTTGCCTGTGAGGGCCCTGAGATCTCTCAATAGAGCCCTGACTTGTGCCTAGACTGGGGGTTCCCTGCCCCTCCCTATCACCACACGAAGGACACCATGTCCCTTCAATCCACCTGAGCCAGCTCTCTCTAGCCCAACCCAGCCCAATGTCCTGTCTGGACCCCTGTCTTGACAGGTAGCACTTGGCTGCAGGGGCATGGGCTGGGCCAATTAGGGGAAGGGGAAGGACAGCATCCTGAGGCCCAAGGAGAAGCCCAAGGCTTTACCTCATATTCCTTCTGGGCTTCCAACAGTAGCGCTCCAGGGGCCATTGAGGCAATTTTAAAGATCTCCTCGCTGGCCACTGGGAGGAAATTGGTAAGTGGGAAAGGGGGTCAGGAAACCCTCATCCCTACCTCAGTACCCTGATCCTACTCCAGGGCACCGGCCCAGGGCAGCTGTGGTGCCGAGGAGCCCCTGCCCTGGGTCACCCGGCGCTCTTATGAGGGCCTCACCTGGAACCTCGTGCAAGAACTCATGGGTACTGCGGGAGAAGATGCGGACCCCATCCAGCTCAGGCACCAGGTAGGAGTCCTCATCCAGCACGAACCTGAGCTTGGTCAAGGTTCCTAAGAGCACCCAGAGATGGCGCAGGGCAGGCGACCCTCCTTCCCCCTCCTCACCCCCAGCAGCCCTCCAAGGATACTGGATGCCCTCAGGTGCGTCGCCCACCACCATTAGCCGCCTCTCCCAGGCTACCACAACGGCCCTCTCCTTGCTGCGAGGACGGCTGCACCTGTGGACAGCACCACACACACACACACACACACACACACACACACACACACACACACACACGCACACACACACACACACACACAGAGGGACATACAGGATGCCTGGTCCACAGCCATGTCTCCCACATCGCTGCTTATATCACTCTGCCTTGGGACAACCCTGCACAGGCTTGCTGCCGCTTATCCCATTCCTCTGGCTGACTGGTCTGCTTCCCTCTCATCCTGTGCTGTCAACTCCCAGGGGTATCTGGGGCCCACAGGGGACTGGCCCCTCAAATATGTACTGGCAGAGAAGACAAGATTCAAGCTCCACTTGGCTGGGTCAGTAGACAGGATGAATCAACATGTCCCAGGAGACAAGGCTATGTCCACTTCTACCCCCAGGATAACACCCTCATCCTCACCAGACCATCTGCTTCGGGGGAGCCCGGATGTTGCAGTTGAACTCACACAGCTTCTCCTGAAAGGGTGCAGGGAATGTCATGGTCCTGTCTCAGCAGTCACCAGTCTGGTTCAAAAGCCCTTCCCCTACCCACAAGAGATCTTTCCTAGACAAGGCATGGTGCCCCTGTGTTGTCCCAGGATCACACCTTAAGAGACGCTGTCCCCATCCAGATGTACCCTGTGTCTGTGAAGAGCGCCAGGTGTCTGTAGGTGAAGGAGACAGCCATCTGCAGGAAGCTGCTCACTCCTGGGGCTAGGCCAGGGGGTGTCTGGGGCAGGGCCGGGGAGGACACCAAAGATACTGACTTCTCAGAGACTCCCACTGCCTCCCCCAGTCCCTCCAGTTCACTCCCACTCAAGGCCTCTCACCACTGCAGAGCAGGCTGCGTGATCCAGGAGGTAAAGATCAGGTCCTACAGCCAGAAGAATGTGTGCCACTCGGTCCTGGCACATTGTGGTCCAGCATGATGGCGCGCTCTGCAGACCTGCGGCCAGGGAAGAGGACAACCTCAGGCTGACCAGAGCCCACAGTTTCTGCCTCTGATGGTCCCATGGACTGGAGGCACATTTGTGGGCAGTGAATGCTGCCTCAGGGGTGTCAGGGCTCACCTGGCACCTCTGGCATCCGGCGGAGTTTGAGGTCGCCCACGTTGGCACTGAGGGTGAAGCGGTGGGCCCCTGTGAGGATGGCCACCCCAGAACCAAACTCAGTATGGAAGATCCGGGCATCTAGAACCCGGTTCTGGAGCACCTCCTGGAGAGAGGGACCGTGGGTTGAGGGAGCCGCAGATTCCCAGACTCCATCCCTTTTCCCCAGCCCCCTGGGGCCCCTACATTGCCCATGCTGAAGTGTCTCCGGAAGTCACCATGAAGCCCATAAACCAGCACGACCCCGTCTTCCTGCACACAGAGCAGCTCCTCCTCAGCTGACCAGCCCAGGGACACCATGGGCCCACTCTTCCACTGCAGAAGAGAGGGAGGTTCCGGAAGCTGTCCTCGGGATGCAGAACCCTGTCCAGCCCCCAGCCGCAGGGCAGGCAGGGTGCTCACCAGCAGACTGGCCAGAGGCACACCAGAAGCTGAGTAGATCTCAAGAACTGGCCGTGCGCTGGCAGGCTTCTCCTTCCGCCCGGGGTTCCTCAGCAGCGCTGTGGTTTGAGAAGAAACCTTCTGTCCTAGCTGCCCAGGCCCACCCCATGTGAAGCAGGCCTTATGAACTAGCTCCTTAGGCCCTCCCCATATGCGGCAGGCCTCCCAAGAACCAGGACTAAAAGTATCTCAGTAGGGTGGAGTGGGGGTGGGTAGCATATGCCAGCAAGAACCACCCAACAGCAAGGACCCCAAGAATCAAGGACGCTGAGTTCATCCCGTGGTCCCAGAGCATGCAGTGCCAGAGGGGCGACTTACCAATGGGGCCCCCATAGGGCGCAGCGGCCACCAGGCAGTCCCTCAGTTCCTCCTTCAGGTCCCAGTCCATGCTATACAGCTCATATTTCCTGCCCACACAGTGACAAACAGAGATTAGACTCGTCATGATCCTGCATCCAGATGGGCTGAGCCCCAGAGGAGCCCCTAATGCCTCCATCTGTTCCCCCCCAAGGGGCAGGGAGGGGGGTGATGACTAGAAACAGCTAGGCCAGCTGACCACATGCATGCTTAGGGACAGCAGGTGAGGGAGCAGAGGGTGCTTGGAGGGCAGGCTGTGTGGCCAATATCCAGGGCACAAAGTGAGGTGGGACTAGGGTGGGGTGGTTGGCTTGAGCCTGCATTAGCAGGAAATAAGACCCTCCAGGAGGGCCTCCCAGGATAGACATCCTTTCTTCTATTTCTGGTTCTTAACACTGAATCTGGTTATGGGCTTTACACCCAGGGGTCCAGCTCAACGCCTGTTGATAATGAACTCAGTTTTAGAGGTACTGAGTGAGCAGTGCCTGAAAGAAATCCAAGAGGAGCTCTTTAGTAAGCCTAGAGCTAGGGAGAGTCCTGGGTTGCAGATGCCAATATATGAATGCTTGACTCACAGGAGGTAACTGAGATTACAAACTGGCAAACTGGCACAAGATGACTGCAATCTGAGATATGCATGGATCACCAAGAGACGTGCTGCATGGGAAGACAGAGTAGGAGGCTTGAGGCATGCCATCATTTGAAGGCTGGAGGTGGGGAAAAGGGGACAGAGAAGAAGTGGACACTACACCAGGATACCAAGAGAAGACAATGTTCAAGAAGGAGGGTGTTTCGGCTAGTATCATTTCAGGAAACTTCCCGTTAAAGATCAGGAAGATGTCCATCATTTCTTTCTATTGACATTCTTCTCGGCATTCTAGCCAAAATAATTTAAGAAAAAACCTCCAGAGGTTTCCATTTTGAAGAAGGAATGAGGTTGCTACTATTCATTTACAAATAACGAGATAGTCTACTTAGAACATCCAAAGCAGTCTATGGAACAATGAAAGAAAGAGCTCAGTAAGTGATCAACAAAAATCAATATTTTTTTTCTATACCAACTAGTTTTCTATACCATAGCAAGAACTAATTAGAAATATAACTCTTGATAGCAATAAAACTATGAGACCGAAGAATAAACCTAATAAACATTTTTTGCAAAATCAAATCAGTTTACTCAAGGATATAGAAAACATGAAGAAATATTCTAAAGGATCTATAAATGCACGAGAATTCCATTAAAAATCAGTCCAATTTTCTGGTGGGTAGGGAAGCACAAACTGATTCTACAGTTCATCTGGGGGGAGCAAAAAAATGTCATCTGAAAGAGAAAATACTGGATAATATTTAAGAACATTTGAAAATATGGAAACAGATATATATATCAGATATTGAATACACTTAAAAACTAAAGTTAAGGACTTCCCTAGTGGCACAGTGGTTAAGAATCTGCCTGCCAATGCAGAGGACATGGGTTCGATCCCTGGTTCGGGAAGATCCCACATGCCACGAAGTAACTAAGCCCGCGTGCCGCAAGTACCGAGCCCGCGTGCCGCAACTGCTGAAGCCTGCGTGCCTAGAGCCCGTGCTCCGCAACGAGATGCCACCACAATGAGAAGCCTGTGCACCACAACAAAGAGTAGCCCCTGCTCGCCGCAACAAGCGAAAGCCCACGCGCAGCAATGGAGACCCAATGCAGCCAAAAATAAATAAATAAAAACAAAAATACTTTTTAAAAAAAGCTCTAATTAATTGTAAAAAAAATGAAAATAAAAGTAAAAGAAAAATGGTCAAGGGCTATATCATAACTGTGAAAATATTTTAAAACGAAACATAAAAAACTTGAGAAAAATGTAAGCTAATATTTTCATAATGTGAACTATGGAAAAGTCTTTCAGAGTAAGACACAAAACCCAGAAATTAAAAAGGAAAAGACTGATAGACGTTATCACATAAAACTTAACATATGTATGTTAAACATTAATACATAAAAGTCAAGTGACTACAGTGAAAAAATCTGTAACATTTGTAACAAAGGGTTATCATGGAGAACACGTAAAGAACTCCTTTACAAATCAGTAGAGACAACACAATAGAAAAATAGTCAAAGGATATGAACAGACATACTTAACAACTAGGTAAATATGAATTTAAAAATTATTTTTATGTTTTGGCCATCTGAATGGCAAAAAATTAAGAGGTTAATAAATAACATGGAATATTGTTGAAGATGTGGAAAAATGAACACTTTCCTACATATTGGTGGGAGTGTAAAATGGTTCAACCCTTATGGAAGAGAATGAAGCACTTATGTATCCAATTTTTAAATGTGTATGCACTCTAACTTAGCAATTTCCTTCCAAGAGTCTAACCTATGAAACTACTTGCACAAGTACACAACGGTATGAATTCACTGCAGCACTGTTTAAAATAGTTTTTAAAAATCCTGGAAAAATCTCCTTAAATGCCCATTAAAATGAGACTGGTTAAATAAACTACTTATGCCCATTTTGGGGAATATTATGTGCCTATTAACAAAGTGACTGGGTACGTTCACATGAAGTGGCCTCTAAGATATATTGTTAAGTAAAAAAAAAGGCAAGCTGCAGTGCAGTATGAACCATATGAATCCACTTACACAATAAAACTCTGAGCACATATTTTTATAAGCATATTTACATATAATCACATGTATGTGTGTAAATACATAGAAGAACTCTCATAGGCCTCCACACTGAGCCAGCATGGAGAGACAGTGGTTACCTTTGGAGAGGGTGGTGAATGGGGGAGGGGAATAGGGAGACTGACAATTTGTAGGCTATATACTTTTGCATTATTTGAATTTTTCAACCCCATGTACATTTCTTTTGACCTTTTGTTACTAAAATCCTTAGATGAAATCTGATGGGAAGATAGATATCCAAACAGACCTAGCATGCCAGTTATCAATTCACTGACACATAGCTCCAAATTCACTCTTCCATATGTGTTTTGTGATAACAGACAGTATTCTTTTAAGAGTTTCTCCTTCACAGTGAGCCTGATGTTAAGCCTCCTCAGTAGAGGGCGCTGGAGGAACACTGCACGAGGAAGAGGCTTCTCCTGCTGCTTCCAGCAGGGCAGTCACCCAGCAGCTAGGGTGTGAGGACATCTGGCGGTGCTCTGACCAGCCATGCAGCAACCTCCAAGGCTTGCCCAGACTGGCTCCCTGGACAGACATGGCATTCCTGGCCTCCTGCCTACACCAGGCCCTACTCCCTCTGCATGCCAAGATGCCCGGCCACTGACTGCCCTGCCCGTAGCCTGTTTCCACTGACCCCCTCTGCACAACCATGCACCCAGTCACTGGTTGTGGCTTGCCTTACAGACACTAAGTGCTCCAGGCTGCCGGCATCAGCTCCCCAACTCCCTCTGCAAGCCCACACCACTGACCCCTAGTTGCAGCTCACCTGTGGCCCCTACCTGCTGAACCCCAGAGGGTTGCTTCTTGCTGGCCAAGCAACTGTGGACCAGCTCTGGCCCAGGGAAACCGGTAAACTTCACTGCCATCTGGTGGGCTGCAACTGTATTTTCTCTGAGGTCTGAAATGAACCCCAGCCTGGGGAAGGTCCCTCCTTCCAAGTTTGTCGTTTCTTGAGTACTCTCCCTTAGCCCTAGGCTACCATATAAAAATTTCTCACATCTTATAGTTACTCTTTACGACAGCTTAATAATTCCTTACATTTATTAAACTTGCCTGGTCTACATCTCTTGACTGGACCCAGACTAATTGGTGCAGGGAGTGGCCCCAGGAGACAGACCCCTAAAGATGGGATTTGAGGACTGGTTTGGTCATGTGCTTGGGCTTGGGTGCAGTGCCGTGTTCCCTGACAATGCAAAACGGATGCTAGTAACCCACTGCGTGCAGCAGCATCACAATTAACCAAACCTGTAGTTCAGTGTAGTGAAATGCCAAGTCAAACACGTGCTTGACTGTATGGCAATAACGATTATAAAGGCTGTGGTGTGGATGGGTTATTTTGAGTGCACTTGAACATTTACAAAGAGAAAATGACAAGGTTAGGTCCATTAACTTTCAGCTGCAGTCATGGTCTGAGAAGCAGAAAGCTTCTGTAACAGCCTAAAAGAATCTTATTTCTTGTAGTCACACAGCTGCTACTGCTGAAAATCAAAGACAGAATTTAATCGTACGGGTTGTCAAACAATGACAGTTAAATTCACTGGCACATGTGAAAGTTAGGGCACTAATTAGAAAAGAAAGGAATCCTGAAACTTGGAAGGGAGATAACTGGTTAGACCCAGATGAAACTGACAATCTTGAGGCGCCAAGTCATTCTGAGTCTTCCTCACCAGTGGAAGTAGCTTGCCCTCCTGTGTCCGAGGAGACTAGCCTTCCTCTACTTGAAAACCCTGTTATGCTCTCACTTGAGGTAGATGTCTTGGGAGCCTCCCTCTCCAAGGCTGACCTGGCTAACATTACTGCTGAGTGGTTAATCGGCCAAGAGCAGAGACCAATACGTGGTCCCAGTATGGCACCATTCCCAGGGGGAGCAGTCCGCAAGTCGATTACACTGGACCTCTTCCATCATGGAGGAGACAAAGATTTGTCCTCACTGGAATACATATTCTGGATGTGGATTTGTCTCCTTTACCTGTAATGCCTTTGCTAGCACCTACCATCATGGACTTACAGCATGTCTCATGTACCATGGGACTTCCTTGGTGGTCCAGTGGGTAAGACTCCATGCTCCCAATGAAGGGGGCCCAGGTTCGATCCCTGGTCGGGGAACTAGATTCCATGTGCATGCCACAACTAAGAATCCTCATAATGCAACTAAGAGCCCGCATGCCGCAACTAAAACGCAGCACAAGCAAAATAAATAAATAAATAAATAAATAAACAGAATGTCTCATCTACCGTTGTAGCATTCTGCAAAGCCTTGCGACTAATCAAGGACTTCACTGCACAGCAAAGGAAGTGCAGCAGTGGGCTCAGGTCCATGGAATCAACAAGTCTTACCTTATATCCCATTACCCAGAAGTGGCTGGTCTAAATGTACTGACGACTCACTTAAAGCACCAATTGGGAGACAGTATCCTAAAAGTATGAGGCCCTGTCTTACAGGATGCAAGCTTATGCTTTGCATCAGAGACCATTATATAGTATTATCTCCTCCACAGTCAGAATATGGGGGACCTGGAATCAAGGAGTGGAAGTGGGAGTGGCTCCTCTCACTATTACACCTAATGACTCTCATTAAAATATTGCTTCCAGTTTCACTAACTTTGAGACCTATTGGTTTGGAGAGCTTAGTCTCCAAGGGGAGAATGTTTCCACCAGGGGACACAACAATGGATTCACTGAATTAGAAGATAAGAGTGCTACCTTGGGGACTTCCCTGATGGCGCAGTGGTTAAGAATCCGCCTGCCAATGCAGGGCACACGGGTTCGAGCTCTGGTCTGGGAAGATCCCACGTGCTGTGGAGCAACTAAGCCCGTGTGCTGCAACTACTGAGCCTGAGTGCCACAGCTACTGAAGCCCGCGCGCCTAGAGCCCGTGCTCCGCAACAAGAGAAGCCACCGTAATAAGAAGCCCGCGCACTGCAATGAGGAGTAGCCCTCCTCGCCGCAACTAGAGAAAGCCCGTGCGCAGCAACGAAGACCCAACGCAGCCAAAAAATAAATAAATAAATAAATATATAAATATATATATATATATAAAGGGTGCTACCTTGCCATTTGGGGCTCCTTATGCCACTGAAACAACAGCCAAGAAAATGGGGTTTACTTACTGGTTGAAGTGATTATCCTGATGGCCAAGGGGAAATCAAGCTGCTGCTACACAATGGAGGCAAGGAGGACTGTCTGAAACCCAAGGGATCCTCTGGGGCACCTCTTAGTACTTACTTCCGGGTCTAACAAAAAAGGTTAATGAAAAACCTCAGCAATCAAAAAAAGCAGAATGGGGCTTCCCTGGTGGCGCAGTGGTTGAGAGTCCGCCTGCCGATGCAGGGGACGCGGGTTCGTGCCCCGGTCCGGGAGGATCCCGTGTGCCGCGGAGCAGCTGGGCCCGTGAGCCATGGCCGCTGAGCCTGCGCGTCCGGAGCCTGTGCCCCGCAACGGGAGAGGCCACGGCAGTGAGAGGCCCGTGTACCGCAAAGGGGAAAAGAAAAAAAAAAAAAAAAAAAAGCAGAATGACTGAGGTTTGGGTCACTTCACTATGTAAAGAGCAGAGCAGTGAAGGTTCTGGCTGAGAGCAAGGGAAATATGGGATGGGTAGTTGAAAAAGGAAGCCATAGATACTATGATCTTGTGACCAGTTACAGAAATGAAGACTATAGCCACTTTGTGTATTTTCTCTGTGTTTGTTGTATGCATGCGTTTATATATATATACCAGCCACTATCTTCTCTCCTTCCCATTTTTAGTTTATACACAAATTATTAGAGGTTAACTTTAAAATTCAATTTTTAGGTAACAGAATATTCAGTGGGACTGTAATGCAATTTGAGGAATAACTAATATAGTGATTGATACAATGACTGTTAAGACTGTATGTCTTCTAATTTTGGGAAAAAGAAGTTTACTTGTAAGAAGGATGGTATCTTGTTAAGCAGAAATATAAAGTTGTTTTGTTGTTGTGAGGGAGTTGAAGTGTAGAGGGCACTTGTGGAAGCTGATCAGCCAAAGAATGGACTGTGCCAGTTATCAAATTATTGCCTCCCAGCTCCAAATTCATCCTTCAATACATGCTCCACAGAGAGCTAGATGTTAAGCTTTCTCAGTAGAGGGCCCTGTAGTAAAGGGATATTGTAGGAGGAGGGGGGTCTCTGGCTGTTTCCAGCAGCTGCAAGGTCAGTCAGCAGTGTGGGTATGAGGACATCTGGTGATACTCTGCCCCAACCATGCGCCCAGAACACACAATCCCTTGGTGACCTCACAGCCTTGGCCTGGACTGGCATCCACCTTCCTGTGGTTCTCTCCACAAGACACCGCATGCTCCAGGTCTCCTGCTCATACTGGTGCCCCCTGTGCAAGCCCATGAACCTGGCCACTAGCTATGGCTCACCTGTGCCCTATCTGTGCCCAGGAGGGCTGCTTCCTGCTTGTCCAGTGACTGTGGACCAGCTCTGGCCCAGGCAAACCAGCAACTCCCCCACCATCCAGTGGGCTGCAACTATACCTTCCCCAGTGAGGTAGGAACCCCAGCTTGAGAAGGGCATTCCCCGCCCCCCAACTTGTCCTTCCTTTCTCCTCAGCCCTAGGAAAGGACAGTTTTATTTTATCTTATAGTTACTTTGTTATCACTGTTTAATAGTTCTTTATACTAAACTTCCCCTATTTAATCACTGTATGGTTTGTCTCCTAATTAGAATCATAGTGATATTAACTGTGTCACATTCCACAGAGCACTTGCTTGTCACAAGGGGGAAAACAGGTGAGGATGTGGCCATCAGCCTCCAAACTACCTGTCAATCTCAACTTCCCTCGTAGCAGACAACCCGATACAATGATGCCTCCAGATGAACACCACACACACATCACGTACAAGGTGTTTCTGCCAAAAACGTCAACCTGAATCTGATCAAGCCTTTAGATCTAACACACAGTTTCAGGAAATACAGGCTATAATAGAGAAAAAAGTTCAAAGGCACCACAAGGAAGCAAGGGGACAAATCCAGAAAGCGACTAGGTCTCTAAAACAAGTCAATGTCATGAAAACAAAGGGTAGGGGTGAGAGTAAGGATGATAATGTTCAAGTTTACAAGAGACTTAATTAAGAGAGATAAGCAGGGAATTCTCTGGTGGTCCAGTGGTTAGGACCCAGCACTTTCACCGCGGGGGCCCAGGTTCGATCCCCGGTCAGGGAACTAAGATCCCCGCCAGCCACGCAGTGCGGGCGTGGGGTGGGGTGGGTAAGCAAATGAATAATTCTTATTTGGGTCTCAATTTGAACAAACCAGTTATAAAAAGGCATTTTGAAGACAACTGGAGAGGTCTGAAGAAGGACTGGTTGCTAGATGATATTAAATGTTCGTTTTGTTTGGTGTGAAATAACACTATAGTTTTATAGGAAACTGTCTTTTTTTTTTTCAAAGTAATACACATTTAAGGTGTGACTATAATTTACTTTAAAATATAGCAGAAAATGTATTTGATTGAAAAGATGTCCGGATATTGCTTTTAAATGGTCCCAAAAAGTATGTGTGTGTTGAGGGATGGGGGGCAGGTAGATGAAGTGAATGGCAAAGTGCTGACACTTGTTGAAGCTGGGTGATGAGCACATGGATGTCCACTACACTACTTTTAGAACATTTACGTATATTTGAACTTTTTCTTAATTTTTTTTAAACTTACAAGTAGTTGAAGCAAATGTATTACAACACGATAACAATTTTTAAGCCTAAACAATGGCTATGGGTATTCACTCTACTATTCCTACTTTGTTGTACATTTAAAATTTTTCACTGTAAAAAGTTATATACAAATTCCAAGAAAAAAGGGAGGTCACCTCTATCCAATGCCCCTGGCAGTCAAGCTCAAATGAGGCCTGAGCTGTGTCCAGTGCAGTAACAGGATGTCACTGAGAAGAGGGTGGTCAGACCATAGTGAGTGATAGGTGGGAAGAGAGAAAATGGAAGCAAGTATAGGTGGCAGTTTTCAGACCTTTGGTGAGGTGAGGAGGAGGGACTTGTTTATTTTTTGAATTGGGAAGTTTATTTTTTGTTACGATGGGGAGATTTGAATATGGAGGTTGAGGTCTGAAAGGGAGCCCTTGGGGGTAAGGATTGTGGAAAACAATGTAGAGGTCTTCAAATTTTCCTGCAGCAAAGAAACACCTGGCTGCTTGTTAAAATACAGATCAAATTCCTAGGACCCAACCCAGAGATAATGGAGTAGATCTGGCCTAGGAAGCTGCATGCAGCCAGCATCTCAGGTGACCTTGATGCAGGGGGTCCTGTAACAACAGCTGGAGAAACCTGTGGTGGCAGGAGGGTGGATGGACGGCGCATGGTTTCTGAGAAGGCAGGGAGACGGGGCACACCTCCTCGGCAGGTTGGCAACACAACAGGCAGATTTCGTCAGGGGAACCCTACACTCTTCTAGGCAATGACTTCCAGCTCTCTGGGAAGCACAAGGTGAAGTCAGCGATTGGCAGGAGAGACCCAAGGAGGCTTTGGCTGCAGTCCAGGAGGTTAGCATCGACACAGACTGGGGTGGGAAAGAAGCGTACGGGTACAGGAGTAAGGGTCAGGGAGCGAAGAGCAGCAAAGCATGGACCACCTCTTCAAGCCTTCAAGGTAAAGAAGGCTTCTCAGGGACAGTGAGGTGACTCAAGCTATGCCTCGAGGTTGGCCTGGGGCGTGGATGGACAGACTGAGAGCAGCATCTCAGAAAAGTCTAGAGGTGAGGACTCTGTGACGTTAGGCCATATCTTCAGTGAGGAAGGTCAGCTACATATTTCTCCTCTACCTGCAGGTCCTGGAAGTGGAAATCCCTAGAGCAGCAGTAAGTGGACCCTGGGTCTAATACCAGAAAATCACTAAATCTAGCAGGTATGGTAGTCTCAATTCCAGCCCCCTCCAAGAAACAGTGACAAAATCCCTGCTGCAGTGCAGCTGAACTGCTGGAAAAGCACAGTCCACTGCAGTAAGAGAAGAGCTTGTGTGAAAATAGATGATCTCCAGCCTGTCCAGGCTGAGCTGTCAGATCACTGTGGAGGAAGAAGCGCATCAGGTCTAGCCTTGGGGAATAATCCATCAGTTCCAAAATCCCCAGGCCCTGAAGAGAGACCACAATCACCCCTGAAATCCCTTGACTCCAGCCTGCCTTAAAAATAAATACTACTAAAGTATCCTTGTGCTGGAAATGTAAAACGGTGCAGCTGTCATGGAAAACAGTAGGATAATTCCTCAAAATATTAAACACAGAATTACTATATGATCCGGAAATTCCACTTCTGGGTGAAAACAGGGTCTCGAAGAGATATTTGTACACCATTGTTTAGAGCAGAATTATTCACAATAGCCATGAGGTGGAAGTAACCCAGTGTCCACTGACAGATGAATGCATAAATGTGGTATATACATACAAAAGAATATTATTCAGCCTTAAAAAGGAAGGTAATTCTGATACATTCTACAACATGGATGAACCTTGAGGACAGTATGCTAAATGAAATAAGCCAGCCACAAGAAAGCAAATAGTGTATGATTTCACTTGTATGAGCTATCTAGAGTAGTCAAATTCATAGATACAGAAAGTAGAATGGTAGTTGCCAGGGCTGGGGGAAGGGGAGAATGAGGAGTTATCATTTAATGGGTATAGAGATTCAATTTTTTTTTTTTTTTTTTTTTTTTGTGGTACGCGGGCTTCTCACTGTTGTGGCCTCTCCCATTGCAGAGCACAGGCTCCGGACGCGCAGGCTCAGCGGCCATGGCTCACGGGCCTAGTCGCTCCGCGGCATGTGGGATCTTCCCAGACCGGGGCACAAACCCGCGTCCCCTGCATCGGCAGGCGGACTCTCAACCACTGTGCCACCAGGGAAGCCCTAGAGATTCAATTTTGCAAGATGAAAAAGTTCTGGAGATTGATTGCACAATGTGAATATACTTAACACTCCTGAATTGTACTTTATAATGAATAAGATAGTAAATTTTTTTTTTGATAGTAAATTTTATATTATGTGTATTTAACCACAGTTTTTTTTAATGTTCACGTTTATATGTGCAAAACAGACAAACGTACAAAGCCATAAAACCTACTAAAACAGTCAACCTCTCTTCTACGAAGAGTTCCACAAGTACGACATGTATCTTCAGTATCCTTCACCATAAAGGATGTTTCTAAGGGCTTCCCTGGTGGCGCAGTGGTTGGGAGTTTGCCTGCCAATGCAGGGGACACGGGTTCGAGCCCCAGTCTGGGAGGATCCCACATGCCGCGGAGCAACTGAGCCCGTGCACTGTAGCTGCTGAGCCTGCGCTCTGGAGCCCACAAGCCACAACTACTGAAGCCCCCACGCCTAGAGCCGGTGCTCTGCAGCAAGAGAAGCCACGGCAATGGGAAGCCCACACACTGCAGCGAAGAGTGGCCCCCACTTGCCACAGCTAGAGAGGGCCCGTGTGCAGCAACAGACACCCAATGCAACCAAGAATGAAAATAAATAAATACATAAATGAATAAAAATAAATTTATTAAAAAATAAAGTACCTGAAACACTGTGTTCGAAACCAAGCTCACCCTTTTCCCCACCAAACTCACTCTTCCTTTCTCATTATGTTAAGCCAAAAATCCAAGTCATCCTCGATTTGTTGCTCTTCCTCCTCCCTACTAAATGCAACTCATCACAACGTCCTTCAAGTTTACCCCCTTAATATCTCTCCTACTGGTCCCCTTCTCTCCATCTCCAGTGCTCACCACCATCAACTTCTCCTTGGTCTATTCCACCAGCCTAACCAGTCTCCATTCTTGCTTGCCCCTTCCAACTTGTCCCCCCATTGCCTCCAGGGGAACTTAAAACACACACACACACACACACACACACACCCTGCAAATCCAATCACATCAATCCTTTCACTTAGGCTTCTCACTGGTCTTCAGATAAAGTGGTCTCTTATCCTGTCTCCTTGTCTGTGGCACTCCAGCCACACTGGCTCTCTCTATTTAGGTCACTGAGAGTGTCCCTGTCTCTCTCGCTTCAGGACCTTTGTATATGCTCTTCTTGGATCCCATTCCCTGCACCTAGGTCTACTCATCTCCTGGATGGGGTATTGTTTCCTTCAGAAAGTCTTCTTTTCCTCTGACTTACCAATCTGTTATATGCTTTCTGAGGACCCTACACTCTCCTTTACCTCACTGCTTATGATCAAACAAATACAGAGTCATTAGTGGTTATCAACTGTCTCCCTGCTGGCTATAAGTTCTGAGGGCAGAAAGGGTCCATGTCTTTTTATTGGCCCAATATACATGCAGCGTGGCAAAGGGTTGGGCAAAATTATTTAATGGTATTATCCCAAACTGGGTTTTTAGAATAAAAGTGGTTAAAATTCTGGAGCCTCATAAGAACTAATCACCATTACCTCTCCTTGCCCTCCCAAATTAGTGATTTTTCCAGAACATTACTTCCAATGCAAAAGAATCCCATCCTGTAGATAGGACTTGAAATGTCCGCCACCCTGTTTATCATTCATTCACTTATTTGAACATGTATTAAGTCTTGGCGTAAGGTTATGCACAAATACAAATAAACCTAGTATCTGCACCTAAAATATTTTCTACTTATTTTATTTTCCTACTTAAAAACAAAAAACCTATGCTTTAACACAGGTTCTAGAAGAAGACCGGGCTCAAATCCTGGCTCCACTATCTGTGTAACCTGGTCACCTATCTTCTCTGTGCCTTGGTTTCCTCATCAGTAAGATGGGGTTAAAATAATGATACCTACCTCATGGGGCTGTGAGACTTAGACAATTTAATACACATAAAGTACTTAGCATGGTGTCTAGTACATAGAAAGGCTCAACACCCATTACCAAGAGCAACACATCGTCTGCAGCAAGGCTTATACCTCTACTCCCTTGGGGCGGTACAGTACAGGTAAGGGTAGGCTAGCCATGCAGATCATGTCTATGGCATGTACTCAACATTTACACTCATTTAAAACTTTATTGGGGGACTTCCCTGGTGGTCCAGTGGTTAAGAATCTGCCTGCCAATGCAGGAGACACGGGTTCGAGCCCTGGTCCGGGAATATCCCACATGCCGCGGAGCAACTAAGCCCGTGTGCCACAACTACTGAGCCTGCACTCTAGAGCCCACGAGCCACAACTACTGAAGCCCACGGGCCTAGAGCCTGTGCTCCACAGCAAGAGAAGCCACGCACTGCAATGAAAGTAGTCCCCGCTCGCCGCAACTAGAGAAAGTCCCCGCACAGCAATGAAGACCCAATACAGCAAAAAAAAAAAAAAAAAAAAAAGTAAAATTTTATTGGTGTATAAACAAAGCTAAGACTTCATATGATAACCAGGAGTTCTATGGCAATGAGGTCACCATTTTCAGTACTCTATTTAAAAAGCCTGTGTAGGCAACATATATTTTCAAAAGTAATACATATTAATTTTTTATTGATTGCCGCGTTGGGTCTTCGTTGCTGCGCGCAGGCTTTTCTCTAGTCGCAGCAAGCAGGGCCACTCCTCACTGAGGTGCACAGGCCTCTCATTGCAGTGACCTCTCCCACTGCAGAGCACGGGCTGCAGGCACACGGACATAGTTGCTCTGTGGCATGTGGGATCTTCCCGGACCAGGGCTCGAACCCGTGTCCCCTGCATTGGCAGGCAGATTCTTAACCACTGCGCCACCAGGGAAGCCCCAAGTTAATATTTTTAAAAGTATATGCTGTGTCGTAAACACCAAATTACATGACCTATGTCAACTGACAACCCTTCTCCACAAAAAGTTTAAATCACTGTTATTTCCTACTGACTTCCCTGATTTTTAACTAAATTTTTGCCACTTTTTTCACATTGTACAGGCACATTTATAAGAATCAGAAATAGGGGCTTCCCTGGTGGCACAGTGGTTAAGAGTCTGCCTGCCAATGCAGGGGACACGGGTTTGAGCCCTGGTCCGGGAAGATCCCACATGCCGCGGAGCGACTGAGCCCGTGCGCCACAACTACTGAGCCTGTGCTCTAGAGCCCATGAGCCACAGCTACTGAGCCTGCCTGCCGCAACTACTGAAGTCCAACCACCTAGAGCCTGTGCTCCACAACAAGAGAAGCCACTGCAGTGAGAAGCCCGCACACCACAATGAAGACCCAACACAGCCAAAAATAAATAAATAAAAAAAAAAAAAAAAAAAAGAATCAAAAAA
>NW_020173068.1:1692177-1718200 GCF_003031525.2 Neophocaena asiaeorientalis asiaeorientalis
TAAAAAAAAAAAAAAAAAGAATCAGAAATAAACAACAAATGCAACAGAGCTCTAAAAATTGCATCAAGGCATTTGTCCACCTCAGAAGTGTTAAGAGCTGACATTTTGTGTATTAAAGATTACAGTGAAAATTTGTAACGTGAATAACAATGGTATACAGTTTCACTAGCATTAACAGTTGTCTTCTATTGAAATAAGACCCCAACGCGATGCCTTTGTGATCTTTAGTTGCAATCAATAAAGTATTTTTTTAAACTTTATTAGGCAACCACTACATAGCAGGCACTGTTCTAAATATGCACTGGAGATAAAGAGATGCAAGAAATGCTCTCAGCCCTCAAGGAATTTGGTTTAGCAGAAGAAACCTATACAAACATTGCCCTACTGTGCCATACATAACAGACCTTAGCACTGGGTCTTGTGAGACCCAAAGGAAAGTCAGCTGAAAGTCAAGTCTGTTGGGCTTAGATCAGGGAAGGTTTCAGAATGAACCCTTAAACTAAGTCCTGAAGGATGAGTAAGAATTCTCCAGTGAAGTAAAGAGGGAAATGGCAGTGCTCACAGAAGGAACTGCAGGCTGGTGCGAACACAGGGAGCCCTGAAACGTCATGATGTGTTGGGATCCTGTTCTGTGCAACCGGAACACAGATTTGGGTAGGAGTTGAAGAAGAAATTGAAGTCGAAGTTGAAAAGACAAATAAGGCCGGTTTATAGATATAACACGAGAAGGAGTTTGTACTTTGTTTTTCAAAGAAGAGAAGTCATTGGAAAAAATCCTAATTAGGGTAATGATGTGATCAGTCTACACTTTAGAAAGATTAGTGGTTTAGGACTCCACGACTCCCATGAGAGGGCTGCCCCTAGGAGGGGGTCCTCACTCGTCCTGCCTCTGGATTTAGTGGCGATTCGCCTCCTTCTCCCAGCCTTGGTCAGCACTGTTACCCCGCCCGCCGTGCAAGCAAGCCCCCGTAGGAGCACCCCTGGTCTGACTTCAGCAGCACTTCCCGGCAGGAGACCGATCACTCACTGTCACCCGTGGGCGGCCACCCTCAAAGTGATCTGAGCATCCTTCCAGAGGCTGACAGCCCTGGGCTTCAGTTGGGCTGTGCCGCTTACCTGTGTGACCACTACGGTTGCCTCAGTTTCCTTCTCCGGAGAAGGGGAAGGCCCGGCCCTAGGTGGCTGTGTGTTAAGTGGTAGACGCCGCGGGAGAGCCGGCGAGGGGCGGACCCCAGCGCCGTAGAGACCGCGACGCGCGCGTCCGTTTCCGCTCAGAGACTCAAGCCAGGCGAGCGGGATAAGCCAGACCGTGGGAGGCAGGGCGGGGCGACTCACCGGTAAAAGGCAGAGTCCCCAAGCGGGTTCCAGTTCGCGGTGTAGCAGTCCATAGCTGGTGCAGGTGGCAGCCAGCCAGCGCCGAGGTGACACGCACCTAGCGCGGGCTCCAGGCAGGCACTTCCGCTTCCGCCCGTCCGGGTCACGTGGCGACGCCGCGGCCACGGCCGTCACCGCTGTGGGCGGCTGCACTTGGCCGCCGCCGCGCCCCTCCCACGCCCGGGTGGGCCCGGCGCTGGCTCCTACTCCCCACGGCGGCCACCCCTGCTGCCTTCCTGTCCCCTCGGGCGTCGGGCAGAGCAGGACATGGGTGACCGGAAGTGGGAGTTGTGAGTGTCGCAGCCCGGGGCGGGGAGGGCCCAGGCGCTGTCGGGCCTCCGCGACTCACGCATGGAGAGTGCTGGGCGTCGGGCTGCGGACCGACCGCTAACCGGGACGCACGGGCTCTGCGGGGCAGAGACTGTGCTGAAGCGACCGGCCTCTTCGGGCGCGGGAACATGAGGCCAGGCCCGGACCCCGCTGCGGGAGTGGCGCGCGGTGTGAGGGCCTGCCCGGGTCGCGGGTGAACGGCGCGGCGCCCCGGGACTCGGTAATTGGCGCGAGCGAGCGCGCGCATGCGCGGGGCGGCGGCGGGCACGTGGCGGGGCGCAGGGCTGCACCGCGCGGGAAGCGCCTCGGTGTCCTGGAGCCCTGCGGGCCTGGCGACCTCCTGCCTCATGTGCCAAGTGTAATGGAGACCGGCGCCACCATGGGCCCCACTCTGCTAACGCCACCTGGTCCCTGTAGCCCAGAGCAGCCCTGAAGGGGCCGCCGCTGGTCTCATTTATTCCGTGTGGGCCCTGGAGCCAACCTGTCCTGAGTCCCCACCCTCGCGCGGCTTAGTGGCATCTCCCGGCAGTCCGTCGTTGTTGGCGGCGTCATGGTCTTCTGTCTGGAGAACGAGGAAGCGCGCTGCCCGCTGGGAAGCACCATGGTCCAATTCCAGGCCTCTGAAGTCCAGCAGCTGCTACACAACAAGTTCGTGGTCATCTTGGGGGACTCAAGTGAGTGCCCTTCTAGAATCACACTTCCCGGTCCCACACCTGCAGCCTCTTTTCTGCATCTGAACCCTCTGCCTCCATCTCAAATCACCTTCCTGATACCTAGTCTGGAACAGTCCAGTAGGTTTTCTCTTTATTTCCCTAACGCCTTACACAGGTGTCCTGACAGATGTAGCCTGTCAAGCTTTTCACCCCATCCTTGCTCAGCATTTTTCTTCCTGACAGTCCCCCACAATGTCCCTCATGGAAGCAGTGGATTGTGCCGTCTGTCTCTTGGGTGACTTGGCTGACTTATTTCTGCTAGGTGATCTTGGGTCACTATATACTGAGTTGAGAAGTGATGTACAGCTAGAAGGAACAGAGATAGTGCCAGGACTTTGTAACCTCACCTTCTCTTCTGTCTCTAAGTCAACACTCCACAAAGGTGGTGTTGGGCAACCCCAGCCCTGGGAAGATGGGAGGCCTGGATTTGGAAGGAGCTGGGGTGGAGTGCAGCCTGCCTCAGCCGCAGGATCTCTGTCTCCCTGCAGTCCAGCGGGCTGTGTACAAAGACCTGGTGCTTCTGCTCCAGAAAGACTCACTGCTCACAGCCGCCCAGCTGAAAGCCAAGGTGAGGGAAGCTTGGTGGCCATGCCAGTGGTGGGTGGGCACAGACTCTGGCCTGGTAGGGTCCTCCTCCCTGGCATGGGTCTGACTAGCTGGGTCGGGGGGTGGGCAGGGGGAGCTGAGCTTTGAACAGGACCAGCTGATGGCTGGGGGTCAGCTGGGTGAGCTGCACAACGGGACACAGTACCGAGAGGTCCGCCAGTTCTGCTCGGGTTCTGGCCACCACCTTGTACGCTTCTACTTCCTCACCCGCGTTTACTCCGAGTACCTCGAGGGAATCCTGGAGGAGCTGACGTATGGGCCTGCCCCGGACCTGGTGATCATCAACTCCTGCCTCTGGGATCTCTCCAGGTTGGGGCAGGGGGAGAGGGAAACCAGGGGTGGAGGTATGGCTCAGAGGCCACCCACCCCTGTGCTCTTGCCCACCCTTTGTGCTACCCAACAGGTATGGCCGCTGCTCGATGGAGAGCTACCGAGAGAACTTGGAGCGGGTGTTCATGCGCATGGACCAGGTGTTGCCAGACTCCTGCCTGCTGGTGTGGAACATGGCAATGCCCCTAGGAGAGCGTGTCACTGGGGGTTTCCTTCTGCCTGAGGCAAGTGACCAGAGCCCCTTAGGATAGAGGACGGGGCAGCTGACTGGTAGATAGAGGACCCTCCCTCCCAAACCTGCTTCATTCTGTGGCTCTTAGATGCTGCACTTTATCACTCAGCTCCAGCCTCTGGCAGGCTCTCTGCGGCGGGATGTGGTTGAAGGGAATTTCTATAGCGCTACACTGGCTGGGGACCACTGCTTCGATGTCTTGGACCTCCACTTTCATTTCCGGCATGCAGTACAGCACCGTCACCGGGACGGTGTCCACTGGGACCAGCATGCCCACCGCCACCTCTCACACTTGCTTCTGACCCACGTGGCTGATGCCTGGGGTGTGGAGCTGCCGAAGCGTGACTATCCCCATGGTGAGCCCTACCACAGGTGGGGACGGTAGTGATGCAAAGAGGGCCCTCAAAGCATAGGGCTCATAAACAACAGGACAGAGATCCTCAAGGGGAGTAGAGGCCCCTTGAAGGACCGTTTGTGGATCCTGAGTGCTCCTTCCTTCCCCTGGGTTTCTGTATGGTCTAGCCGTGTGGTCACCTATGTGTATGTGAGTGAGCATTGAGCACATAAGGCAGCATGTCAGAGACCCTTATGCTACAGATAAACGGAAAAGGAATGGGAATACTTTTAGATAGGAGTAGATGTGGGGGGTGGAAAGGCAGAAACAGAGGAAAGGTAATCCAGACAGTGTGGCAGAAACAACGAAGCCCCTTGGCTGGTGCTGTCACCCCCTCAGTTCCTGCCTGCTTATAAAGGGAACATCGTGAGTGATTGTTCCATGTCTGCTTCTGCGCTGGATCGTGTCCTCCAAGGCTAAGGTTCCTGCCTCACTTGTTGACAACTCATCCCTTTAAGCCACTTGTCTAGGACAATTGCTGTGTACATACTACCTACAGGATAGTGTTTACTGAATTGGAGACACGAGTCATGTTAGAAGGCTGTAGTAGCATTAAAGGATGTGAGGGCATAGAGAGGTCAAGAATGTCACTTTTAGCCTGGAGTTGGAGCATCAGGGAAGTGAATTAGGACCTTGATTATATAATAGTCCAATTTCTTTGTTTTTTTAGGTGAGAACTAAATCTCATCTAAATCAGTTGGAGAACTGATCCCCAACAAATGAAGGGTTGCTCTAAAGGTTGTAAGGCTAGTTTATCGTGGCTCAGGTCTTCTGAATCCAGTTTGGAGCCACAGAAATAGGAACATCAAAGGGAAGAGTTGGGTGGGAAGATGAGTTGGTAAGTTTGGTTAGGGCAGATCTCTTTGAGGTACTGTGAAGATGTTGAGTAGATTTGGAGTCAGTGATGCCCAGCAGGGAGATGGCAGCTGAGGGCATGAATGTGAACAGTGACGGAAAGAGAAAACAATAGCCATGTTTTGGAGTTGGAAGGGAAGAGGGGCTGATGGAGGAGACAAGGGTAGAGTCACTTTCAGGGAGGACAGAGGCTCTTGGCCACGTGACTTGTCAGGAAGCAAGGAAGTGGTTACATTTCATAGGATAAGTGTTGAAGGAGTGGAGTAGGGTTAAAAGAAGTAATGAGCAGTTGATGGAGAGAATGGCACCTGGGCAAAATACTCTTTGTGGGAGGAAATATGAAAGGAACAAGGGCCTACTGGGAGAAGGAAGTGACAGGATCTTTGTTTTTAAGAGAGACGGTTTACTAAGCTTATTTATTGGTCTGTGGCAAGGAGCTGGGAGAGGAAAAAGCTAAAGATACAGGAGCTGGGCAACAGAGGGAGGAGACTGGAGGGGAGCATGAGGTCAGAACAAAGGCAAATCCACTGACTATTGAGACAGGCAGGGTAGAAAGAGTGCAGCTTGGGTTTGGCCTGAAATGAGAGGGGATGAAGAAACCTGGGTAGGAAGTAGAGGGTGCTGTGTTCTCCAAGAGGAGGGAGTAGAGGTTTAGAAGTGTGGACAGCCACAGTTCAGGGCGGCCTGGCTCCCCAGCCCTACCTAAAACAACCATCCCATTCCTAGACCCATGGATTGAGGACTGGCCAGAGCCGGATCATCTCTTCCAGGGGAGCCAGGGGCAGACCCCAGCCTTCAGGGAGCAGCTGGCCTTGCCCCCACCCTCTCCTTTACCCCTTCCCATGCATTTTCCCTACCCTCTTCCTCAGCCCTCCCCACCTCCTCTGTTTCCACTCCTGCCCCAGGATCCCCCTTTTTTCCCAGGCCAGCCCTTCCCACCCCATGAATTCAACTTTAATCCAACAGAAGACTGCTCGATGCCACCCCACTTAGGTAGGTGCCTCTACAACCTCCCAGCACACCTTTTCCAGCATCCCCTTGAACCTCCCCCATCCTAGCCTCCTGTGTCCAGGTGGGCTGAGAGGAGTTGGGTAGCCCTTGTGCCCCCCAGGCTTGGGTTCAGTCACAACTGAGTCTGGAGCAGCATCTGTTAGACTCATTAATTAGCTCATTGATTGTCACAATTTCCTGACTTGGAAGTAGGGGAAGTAGTATTGCCATTTTGCAAATGGGGAAATTGAAGCCCAGAGAAACTCACCCTGGAGGACCAGAACTGCCTGAATGCAGAGCTGGGCTCACCCTGGCCAGAAGCCCACTCTGATAATGGCTGGTTCTTTTGTAGGATGTAGCCCCGGAGTGAACTTTGTGCCTGGCCCCCTGCCTCCTCCAGTCCCCAGCCCTATCCCCCATGGTCAGCACCGGGGCCTGGCCGTCCACCGGGGGATGCCACGCTGTATTCACACCAGCCCCTACCACGTGCCAAGGACAGGGGCACCCTGCAGGCAGCGTCCCAGACACTCAGACAGGCTGATCCATACATACAAACTGGACAAATGGCCTCCTCCCCATTCGGGGATGTGGCCTGGGTAGAGTGGATCTTATGCTGGAGCTGAATGTGCCAGTGGCCCTGCAGTGCCTGCTTGCCACCCCAGGTGCTGGGCCAGGGTATCTTGCTATGCCTGGCATTGTTGTTGTCCATTGCTGTCACCAATAAAGGCATGGAAGAACAGAGTAGCATCTTTTTGTGTAAGGGAGTAGGTCTCCCAGCCATGATCTTAAAAGTTGGGGAGCCTGCCTCTGGGCTCTCTGCGACCTTGGACCTTTTAACCCACGCTGTTTAGAAATCATTGAATGCATCCTTCCTACTGTCTCACTTGTTTACACCCTCACCAGAACACACGTGTACTTAACAAAGACCCTGGAGGGGTTCTCTGTTGTCAGCAGCTCTTTGGGATTGGGAAGTATCAAGGGCTGAGTTGAAATTGTCAATATTTTATATGCAGTTTGGAATCTGGCTAGATCTCACCTATACCAGTCTCATACATTCATGTGTATGTTCAACACTCATCTGCTCCTGGAGATACAAGACACCTTGCACAATTTCTTGGCACATGGTAGACACTCATTAAGTGGTTGGAACTAAACAAAAAGCTCCTGAGCCCATGTGGGAGACTGATTAGAACCCTCCTCCTCTCAGAAATCACCCAAGCAAAAGTGAAAATGAGAAACAGAAATGTAAATACCATATCTGATGACCAGGAAAGAGCAGAAACTCCAAACAGTGAATTAGGTGGATAGGCTGAAAAACGCAGTGGAACCACTGCTTGATACAAATCAGTTTGGAAATTCTTGGGCAGCATTTACTAAAGTTGAACATTTATGTACTCTGTGATTCAGCAATTTCACTTCAAGAGAAATGAGTACATCTAGACAGATTTACCAAAAGACCTGTGCAAGAATATTCATAGAAGTTTTATTATAGTAGCCAAAACTTGGAAACAAGCCAAATGTCCATCAACAGGAGAGTGGGGACTTCCCTGGTGGCGCAGTGGTTAGGAATCCGCCTGCCAATGCAGGGGACATGGGTTTGAGCCCTCGTCTGGGAGGATCCCACATGCCACAGAGCAACTAGGCCCATGTGCCACAGCTGCTGAGCCTGTGCTCTGGAGCCTGTGAGCCACAACTGCGGAGCCTGTGTGCCACAGCTGGTGAAGCCCGCGTGCCTTGAGCCTGTGCTCCGCAGCCGGGGGGAAGCCACCGCAATGAGAAGCCCGCGCACTGCAATGAAGAGTAGCCCCTGCTCACCGCGACTAGAGAAAGCCTGCGCGCAGCAACGAGGACCCAATGCAGCCAAAAACAATTTTTTTTAAAAAAAGAGAGTGGATATTCGTCCCATACAATGGGATAGTAATAAAGGAAAACAAATGCTGATAGATGCAATGACATGGATAAATCTCACAGATATAATGTTGAAAGAAGCCAGAAACTAGAGTACATTTTATATGATTTTATTCTGCATGATTTCAAGAATAGGCTAATCTGTGGTGATAGAAATCAGAATTGTGGTTACCTTTTGGGGGAGGTATTGATTGGGAAAGGGCATGATAACTAAACAAAAAGCTCCTGAGCCCATGTGGGAGACTGATTAGAACCCTCCTCCTCTCAGAAATCACCCAAGCAAAAGTGAAAATGAGAAACAGAAATGTAAATACCATATCTGATGACCAGGAAAGAGCAGAAACTCCAAACAGTGAATTAGGTGGATAGGCTGAAAAACGCAGTGGAACCACTGCTTGATACAAATCAGTTTGGAAATTCTTGGGCAGCATTTACTAAAGTTGAACATTTATGTACTCTGTGATTCAGCAATTTCACTTCAAGAGAAATGAGTACATCTAGACAGATTTACCAAAAGACCTGTGCAAGAATATTCATAGAAGTTTTATTATAGTAGCCAAAACTTGGAAACAAGCCAAATGTCCATCAACAGGAGAGTGGGGACTTCCCTGGTGGCGCAGTGGTTAGGAATCCGCCTGCCAATGCAGGGGACATGGGTTTGAGCCCTCGTCTGGGAGGATCCCACATGCCACAGAGCAACTAGGCCCATGTGCCACAGCTGCTGAGCCTGTGCTCTGGAGCCTGTGAGCCACAACTGCGGAGCCTGTGTGCCACAGCTGGTGAAGCCCGCGTGCCTTGAGCCTGTGCTCCGCAGCCGGGGGGAAGCCACCGCAATGAGAAGCCCGCGCACTGCAATGAAGAGTAGCCCCTGCTCACCGCGACTAGAGAAAGCCTGCGCGCAGCAACGAGGACCCAATGCAGCCAAAAACAATTTTTTTTAAAAAAAGAGAGTGGATATTCGTCCCATACAATGGGATAGTAATAAAGGAAAACAAATGCTGATAGATGCAATGACATGGATAAATCTCACAGATATAATGTTGAAAGAAGCCAGAAACTAGAGTACATTTTATATGATTTTATTCTGCATGATTTCAAGAATAGGCTAATCTGTGGTGATAGAAATCAGAATTGTGGTTACCTTTTGGGGGAGGTATTGATTGGGAAAGGGCATGATAGAACTACCTGGGATGATGGAAAAGTTCTATCTGGCTGGTAGTTACATGGCCACACAAAGACACACAAATATGTTAAAGTTTATTGAGCCAGAGACCTCCCTGGCAGTCCAGTGATTAAGACTCTGCCCTTCCAATGCAGGGGTATGGGTTCAATCCCAGGTCGGCCTGCATGCCGTGCAGTGAGGGCAAAAAAAAATTTTTTTAATTGAGCCATACCCTCGATATTTCTGCATGTTATTCATGTAAAATGTATGAATTATATGTCAATTAAAAGGGAACCAGTGGAGTTCCCTGGTGGCCTACTGGTTAGGATTCACTACCATGGCCTGGTTCAATCCCTGGTCAGGAGCTGAGATCCCACAAGTCGTGCAGTTTGGCCAAAAAAAAAAAGAATCAGGATATCCAGGAGTGGTTTAACATTAAAAAGACACCTAAAAATTTAATTCACCATATAAACAGAATAAAGCAGAATAAGTAGTCCTTGTAGTAGATGAAGAAAAAAAAATTTTAACATTCAACATCCACTCATGATCAAAACTGCTACTAGCAAACTAGGAGTAGAAAGGAATTTCCTTGACTGGATAAAAGTTAACTATCAAAACTCCACAGTAATTCTTAATGGTGGAAACCTAAAAGCAGTTATTTCAAAATCAGGATCAAGTCAAAGTTACCTGTGAACAGCAATTCCATATACCATTGTCTGGGAATTCCAGCTTGTATAGTCAGAAGATGAACACAGAGGAAGAGGACCTATTCTCATAACATCTGGCTTTTAGATGGATGTGGTATCCTTGGGTTTAGAGGGCTTCACAACTTACATATATGTTACAAATATTTTGCAAGTATACAGTATCACATATCAATTTTTAAAACTTTTTTGGTTTTAGACATTTGAAGACACAGGCCAGAAAATATGATAAAAGCTACAGCTCCTAAGTTCTTCTATTTTGAAGATGGAAAATATTTGAAAGGTAATAGAAATGTTTGCTCAGCAGAAAATAACTTGTCCAAAGTTGGTTGCATCCATATCCTGACAGAACCTTACAAAAGACAGGTCTTTAACCCCGGAAGGATGGAATAATAGAGTAGGGTTAGGACAGCAGTCGGAGACAGTGAAGCCGGCTAGATTGGGCCCTTCCTTCTCCTGGATTCTCATGAGCTCTGCCCTCGATGCCTCTGGGTTTCAGGCTGGGGAACTCAGGCTAGAGTTTTGGGTTAAGGAGATTTTGAGGAGTCAATGAAGCCGCCAGTGGGCCGGAGATGCTCCTTCCTGGCCCCAGGATCTACTCTCTCCGCCACTGCCGGCCCGGCCCGGGAGATACCTCTCCCCCTCCTCAGTTCCTTCCCACACCCAGCCAAGCCCGACTCTTCGTAGCCAGAGCTGGAGGTCTCCGCTAGGGGAGCAAGCCATGCACCGAGTCAAGGGGCTGCGATTCCGGGGGTGGGGTGGAGGTTGGGGGGAGGTGTTGATTTACGGGGGTGGCTAGCACTTACCCTATGTGGGTGCCCACAGCCCTCTGATCCCTGGCAAGGCTAGGAATTTCCTTCCCAACATCAGGCCCATGCCCACCCAACTGTACCTCCACGGTCAACGCGCGAGCTCGGCGCTCTCCAGCCGTCGCCCTGACCCCTCTCCCGCGCACCTGAGCCTAGAGGTCGCTCCTGGGGCAACCTCCCCGCGCAGCGCAGGTCTTCTCCTCCTCCTCCTCCCCCAAGGATCCAGTCGGCCCCCTCCTTCTCTGTGGCCACGGACTCTCGGCGAGTAGTGCTGCTCCCCTCACCCGCTAGCGGGGGCGAGGCCGCCCCCTTTCCCCGGCACAGAAGCGTCTGGGTGAGAGCGCCCCCTCCCGGCTTCACGTAGCTGGTCCTGAGCGGTTCCCTGGGCGCCGCACCGCCTGCTTCCAGAGACCCCTCTTCTTCCCTCTAGGGTGGCCACTGACAACTCTAGCTCAAGTGGAGCCCCCAGCCTTATGATCCCCCTTGACACCGCCCTCTCTGACCCTCCCGCATCCTGGCCGCTCCTACTCATTGCTCCCCGGTCCTTGGGGCAGAGGAAAGTCCTACCGGGCGCTCCTGCTCCTAGGCGCCCCCCCAGGGTGCGTGTATGCCGCTGTGGATCCTCTCTCTGCTTTCTCACATGCAAGGCCCCTTGCGGCTGACACCTCCTCCACTCCGGTTCTTTATGCTCCGCCTGATCTGATTATTTTTCTGGCCAGGCCACGAGCGTTACTGGAACCCCACCCCATCTGAGCCCGCTGCGGGGTTGGATGGGGTAGGGCCAGCAAAGAAAACTCACCCAACCTCCCAGGTCACTGAGGCCAGTGGGACAGCTTTCCCTTCTTGGCCCAAACGGAAGGGCTTAGAACTTCATTCTAGCATGTTCATTCTCCCCAGGCTTGCATTATTAAGCGTTTTAAGTCTAAATGGATGACTTTGTCTACATTTAAAGTAATTTCAGGAGTTATGTTTTTCTTTCCTCTCTGCAAGGTCCCTCACTTTATTTCCTTTTATCTGTGTACTCCATCCATCCCATTTGGCTGGCTCTAGAGTTCGCCATTCCATTCTATTTTTTGTTCTTATCAAGAAAAAAAAAAAAGAAGAAGAAGAAAGTGTCTGGTTTTGTTGGCATGCATTTTAAGTTTGTGTGAAAAAAATTGCATTATTTTTCATTCAGCTTCTTTTCACTCAACACTAGGATTTCAAGATCAATCCATATAGTTTCCACCCTTTCTAACTGCTGCCTCCTCTCCACAGTGCTCATCCACCATGTTTCACATTTTCCATTTCCTGCCACCACCAGTGAGTGCAATCATCATTCTCAGACGTATCCCCTCCACATATCCCCTCACCTGCAGCACTTCTCACAGTGTGCAAAGTTATCCCTTGGGAGTCTTGTTAAAAAATGCAGGTTCTGATTCATCACACCTGGGGCGAGGCCTGAGACTCTACATTTGTAGCCAGTTTACAGGTGATGCCTATACTGCTAGCCCTGGGACCACACTTTGAGGAACAAGGCCATTATGGGCCTCTGTGAGAATTCATTTTGGGTTGCTGGGTCACAGGGTATGTGTTGATCTAATTTGATAAGTATTGCCTATCTGCTCTCCAGTCTGGCTGTGCCACCCTACCCCACACCAGCAACGCAGGAGGGTAGAAGATATATATTTATGTGGGGAAGGGAAGAAGGCCTTCTCCTTGCTCCTGCCAAAATCCTGCCCCCCAGTGTGTCTGGTCTGGGCCGAAACCTCCTCTCTCAATCAGAGTGGCCCCAAGGCTCTGGAGTGATGTCCCTGGCTAGCAATGCACGGCCAAGTCAATGATGGGCCCAAGATTGGCATCCTGGCTTCATCTCTGACAGGAGCTTAAAGAACAGGCATTGAGAAGCCCTGGGGTCTTCAGTTAGGTTATATTTCCTCCATTGCTTTCCCTTTAGTAGCCTGTTAGGCTGGACTAGGACTCAAAACAACCTGGCCTTGCCATTGGCAAGCAGCTTTCCTGTGCCTGACTTCTCATCTCTAAAATGGGATGGTAACAGCATAGCTACAGTTTGTGGTGTGAGAAGTCAGTCCAGAAACTTTGCCTCACATACCAAGTGCCCCACAGGGGCCCCAAGACAGGTGTTCTTGCCTTTGTTTTAACCAAGAGGAAAATGAAGTTCAAGAAGGCTTAGCAATTTTTACCAAAGCCATGGAGCTAGAAAGTGACAATGCTGGGATTCAAACCCAGCTTCAGCTAATACACCAGAGCCCGTGCTAACCATGAACCTATTCCACCTCCATGTCCTGCCTTTGCCCTTGCTACCAGGTCATATTTCAGGGAGAACTGAAAGGAAAAAAGGAGGACTGTGTCTGGGGTTTCAGGAGCTGCTGTTGATGACCAGTGGCCAGATGACCAGAGTTATGAAACTCCGCAGCGAATGGGTTTTAGCAAAAATGAACCTGGGTTCTAGGGGCTGGTCCCCAGGGCTTGAGTATTTAGCTGGCAGGAGAGGGGCCTTTTGGTTGAGGGATTTAGGAACAGGGATTTTAGGGTTATGTATATAGTGGGGTCAAGACTAGATTGGGGAGGGTCAGGGATTAGGTGGAGGTCTGGAGTGAGGTGGGGGTCAGGTGGTGGGTCTTATCTATCAAATGTCTTACCTGTAGTAACTGATCACTCACTGTTTTATTTGGAGGGTTAGCTGATGTGTGAACAGCCAGCATCCTGGGCATCAAGGGATGCCACCTTCCAAGGCCCTCCTGGTGCTGTAAGCAGCTTGTTGGATTGGTTTTAGAAACCCGTGGGCCATGCTTTCCCCACTCACATAGCTGTGCAAGACTTTTCCTGGCACCAAGCCCCAGCCCCAAGCATTTCACAATCAGAAGAGTTCGACACCTGCATATTTTGAGATTTCATGGCATACAACCTTTTACATTTTGTTCACATTCGTCCATCCGCTGTTTACCATGGTAGGGCCCTAGTTGTATCCATGACAGAACATTTCTCTGAAGGCCTGGAGAAGCTTCCTGCTGTTTAGAGTTCAATACAATATCGTGCAGTTTTCTGGTCTTTTCAAAGTACTTCACACATAGGTATTATTGCCTTTGACTCACAACAGCTCCATGACAGGACCCACTTAATACCAAGGCTCAAAGAAACTAATTGGCCAAGGCCACACATTGCATAGGTGGGTGAAATGGGACTTCTTGTTTGTTTTTCCATAGCAAACCTCAGGAGTCTTAAAGAGTAAGTGCTCTCTGGGAACCTCACTACACTGGTTGGCCCATTTCCCAGAGGTGGGGATGTGGACTGAGGCAGGAGGTAGGAAGTCTAGGGAGTGGGGGAATGCTTAGGCAGAAAGGTCCGGAAGGTGAGTTGGCTGAGGTCCCATGAGGCTTCTGGCTAGACCTCTCGCAGCTAAGTTTCTGTCAGTGGGCCCTTTCTAGAGCCTGGGGAAGTGGAAAGAGGAGGTTGGTGGGGGGAATGGCAAATACAGAGGTACCTAAGTAGTCCTCTATGAGTCTGAAGCTGAGACAGTTGAGCAGCTGCAAAAAAAAGATGCCGCCAGCTGCTAAGGGGGCCCCAGTGGTGTCACCACATGCATGTGGGAGCTCTTGACGGCTTGGTCAAGCTCTGCCCCTGGCTAAGCCTTCTGCCCTAATGTCTCTTCTCAAAGTCCCTGCCCCCCCACCCCAAGTACCTGCAGCATCAGCTTGAGGGAGGTGCCCAGAGGTCAGGACAGCCTACCCTGCCAGTTCCAGCAACATCATGCATGCCCTGACCAGTCCCAACTAAGGCCTGAAGGTCTGGGGCCTGCTGAGGCAGGAAGGCCCTGGTCCCAACTGCCCTCCCTCTCCCCTGGGCTTCAGGCCCTAGGCCAGGGCTCAACAGACACAAGCAGCAGGATGGGGTTGCCCTTCTATTGGTCCAAGTCCTGAGCATGGCTTGGGTGAGACATGCAGGTGAGGAGGCCCACGAGGCTCAGCAGTGTGGAGAAAAGCAGCAGGAAGGAGGCAGTGAAAAGCAGGGCGGGGAGGGCACTGAGCACCAGCAGCAGGACAGCCGGCAGCAGATGGAGCCATGCTGCAGCTGCCACGGGCCACAAGGAGCTCAGCAGGTGGGAGCCGGTGGTGAAGAGCGCGTGGCACAGCATCAGCACCAGCAGCAGGTAGAGGGTCCCCTCCAGACCCCACAGCACACACTGCAGCAGCGGTTGCCGCCAGCCTGACGTGGTCCACCACTGTGTCCAGCTTGGGGGCACATGGCACACGCACCAGCGCACCCAGCCCTCCCGCGTGACCCAGGCCGACCAGGGCACCGCACGCTGTGGCCCCTCACCAGCCCCGATGGCATGCGTCTCCACTCGCGGCTGCTGCATCACCTCTGGTGCACCTGGGGAGAGAGCCACGCCAGCTGCAGGAGCAGCCCTGGAGATGCCTGGCACCTTAGGGTGGGTGAGGGTGCAGGGGTCAGGAGGGTACCAGCATGGGTGTGGTGGGGCTTTGAGCTGGGGCATGGGTCTTACCTCTGGGCAGAGCCACCTAGGTCATGTTGCTTCCTGCAGCGTCCAGCCAGAGTGGAGCCCCCACTCTCACTGCCCCCACCCTTCCCAAAGGAGCCCCATTGTGACCTGGACTAGGGTGGGTCCAGCCAAGAGAGGAAACACTGCAGGATGTGAGGCTTACCTGAGCCTCTTTCATGGACCCTCCAGGCTGGCAGGGAGCCTGGTGAGCCCACAGATGTAGTTTCTCATGTTTTCTTATGGAAAGACCTCTCTGGATCCCTCCTTTCCCTGCTGGCCAATATCCAGTCCCAATCCACTCTCTTACAGTTCTTTCTCTCTGGACCCTCATTCTCTAGAACCACAGTGGAGGCCAGAATAGTGACCCCTAACCTAGAGGTTCTGAGATGGCTCCATTCCCTGCACTGGGCTCCCTGTCCCTTATCTCACTTTTTACTGATGCCCTCGGACTCAGACCTAGGTATCTACTGTCCACATTGTGGGGAGACCTCAGAGGTCCCCCAAGGTAGGTGCAGGCTGGGGGATAAAGGAGTATTCTCCCACCTTCCCAGACCAGGGTGGAGGAAAGGAGGCCTGAGGAAACAGCATTGTCAGTGTGTTTCCGGAGGGCATTCAAGCCCAAGGATGGAGGCAGAAAGCCAGGGCAAGCAGTGCCAAGGGCATGCCGTGGGCTCCCAGGAGTAGCCCCAGGCCCAGGAGCAGCAGCAGCAGAGCCTCCTGGAGGCTGAGTCGTCCTGTGACTGCCACTGTGGGCAGGAGTGGAGCCTGCTGCTGCCCTGGACCCTCGCCGGCCCCCTGACTCTGGCCTCCTGTGAGATGTGTGTGCTGTGGCCAGGTGGGACCTGCAGGCCTGTGGAGAGAAAGGGTGGCAGCTGGGCTTTGGGAGGTTGACCCCTTGCTCACCTGCCCAACCTGCCAGGCTGCTGTCCACTTACCGGTGGAGCAGGTCGAAGGCCAGTAAGCTGACCAGTAGCAGCAGCAGCGAGGCTGAGCCAGCTGTGGAAAAGACTGCCCGAATTGCCAGCCCCAGTGCCCCCAGCCCTAGGACACTGTCCAGGACCTGGGCCTGGCTAGGGCCCCAGGGGGACACACATGGACCCACTGGGCTACCCGATCCCTCCCCACACCCACGCCCCTGGAAGGGACTGGGACAGGATAAGCAAGGGCTTTGGGCCTGGGTAAGCAGAGGCGGGTCATGGAGGGAGGTGGAGGTTACAGGAAGGACTAGGGCTGGGAAGAAGTATTGGGGGGAGGACCATGGGAGGGGGTGGGGCCCTGGCAGACACTCAAGGGTGAGCTCAGGCAGTGGGGAGCTGGGCTCCTTAGAAATCTCCCCGTCCCCACGCACCCACCCACCAAACCCTCCTCACCCCCTCCCACTTCAGTCAGCCATTCTGGTGGGTTGGGCGGCTGGAGCATTGTGACCTACTGCCAGGTGGGGACCTGGGGTAAGGGGCAGGCTAGTGCTGGTTCTGGCCTCATAAGTAGCGGGTAGCTTAGTCAGAGTTTAGCCAAAGGGAGGTCTGACTTTTGAGAGCTAAGACTAATCCTCTTGTCTTTGCTAATTCTCCGCCCTAGGGCCCTCCGGTGGGGATTTGAGTTGCCAGGAAGGCATTATAACCCCATCACCACCTGGGCAGCTTACCACAGGATGAAGGGCTGCTTGTCTCTCGGGTTCCCGGGGCTGGTTGTCCAGGGGCAAGTCACTCAATCTGTCTGTCCCCAGCTCTCTCCCCTGAAAGTAGGGTGAGGCCTGTGGGCTCTTGTGGGGGATTTTTCAGAACTGCAGTCCTGGAATGCAGAGATAGACTCTGCCAGGAAGCAACCAGAGGCTTTCTGGGGCAGGGCTCCCACATGACCTACCAAATGGGGGTGGGGCAGGAAGGGGCTGTTTAGCTGTTTGAAGCATTGCTGTTTGTGGGAGGTGTTCTGGATACTGGCATTCCAGAAATGGCACAGAGAATGACTGTAAGAGGGCTACAACATAGTAACCCCAAAATTGGAGATTAAGGTCACCCTCCAAGAATGAAATTATGGAAAATGAGCATGTATGAAGGGATTGGTCACCTGGAAAGGAAACCTATCTCCACTAATAATCTGTAAATGGTTACAGAGGTTCAGTTTAGTGACTTGAGAGGCAAGAGTGGAAATGGGTCATAACTGAGAGAACTTAATCCTTGTTCACATATCATACTTCGAAGGAAAACTGATGGAGGTAGGGGTAGGGGGACAGTGACCACACAGGCCCTAGGAGAGGAGGAGACAGAGCAAGGGTCCGGCTGCATATCTGCCTCCAGGGGATTCTGTTCAAAGATTCAAGCCTGGTGACCTTGAGATCTTTGGTGGTGGTGAGCTCAACAGTCATAGAGCCAATGCCCCCAGCCCTTGGAACCATTCATTGATTGCCTTTCTCTGAGTCTTCCCAGAGCAATAAAGCAATGCCCACAAAATTCTGAGGGAAAATGATTTACAACCTAGTAACATATCTGTCTAAACGATTATCAAGTATAAGGGTAGAATAAAGACATTTTAAGCCAAACAAGGTTTCAAAAACTTGACCTTGCATACACTCTTTCTTAGGAAGCTACTGGAGCATGTGCTTCAGAAAAATAAGGAACTAAACTAAGAAAGAAGTGAGGCTAAACACAGGAGAGTGGTGATGAGAAAGACCTGGGACATCAGCTATGTTTCCAGGCGAAGAAAGCAAGCAACCCAGCCTGGAATCAAAAGATAGATGCTCCAGGAGGGATGTCTCCAGAAGAAAATGAAACTGATTATCTGCTGGGTTTTTTTTGTTTGTTTTCTAATTTATTTATTTTTGGCTGCATTGGGTCTTCGTTGCTGTATGAGGGCTTCTCATTGCAGTGGCTTCTCCTGTTGCAGAGCACGGGCTCTAGGCGCGCGGGCTTCAGTAGTTGTGGCACACGGGCTCAGCTACTCTGCAGCATGTGGGATCCTCCTAGAACAGGGCTCGAACCCATGTCCCCTGCATTGGCAGGCAGATTCTTAACCACTGCGCCACCAGGGAAGTCCCTATCTGCTGTTTTTAGACATATGCAAAATGTTTAGTTTTGTTGGAAGCTTTGGGATTGAATTAGCAACTAGTGCCTTGAAAACCAAGCAAATGGTAAAACAAAGTAATTGCTAACTCCAGGGAACAAAAAAAGTTGAACAATAATCTTTACATGGTCATAATATAAGCACTGAATATTGACTCCAGTGATTTAGTTCTTTTGGGAGGATGGCAGGAGGAAATGTGTATGTGTATTTTGGTGTATGTTGGGGAGAGGGGTGGTAGGAAAGCTAAATCCTTAATTCCATAGCAGGAAATCCACAGATAACATCTAAACATAAAAATCCAAGAAATAGCAATAGAAGCATAAAGGTAAATACAAGAAGGAATAACAAACAGAACTAAAAGTGGTTGACTTGAGAATAGAGAAGCATAGAGAAGAATCTTCTGTTACAGGCCTATATGTGATTTACCTTTAAAATTATATTCTACATGGACTTCCCTGGTGGTCCAGTGAGTAAGACTCCACACTCCCAATGCAGGGGACCCAGGTTCGATCCCTGGTTGGGGAACTAGATCCTGCATGCACGCCACAACTAAGACTCCGCATGCTGCAACTAAGAAGTCTGCATGCTGCAACTGAAGATCCTGCCTGCCTCAACTAAGACCTGGTGTACCCAAAATAAATAAATAAATATATTTTTTAAAAGGGTCTTAAAAATTATATTCTGTAGTATTCCGATTAAAATGATTTCATTTAAAACAAGCAAATCAGTATAGGGTCCTTTGGTGGAGATCAGGAATATACCCTCCCAGGATGAATGAAATACCAATTTCCTAATGTTACGTGGATGTCCTCATATGGCTTGAGATAAAATTTCCAGTAACAGCATCAAACACCATCAAACTCAGAAAGCTGTGAATCTCATGTATTTTAGATGGAGTTGCTCTAAACCTACACCTAATGCTTCTCAGCCCACCTGAATCTCCTAGGGTTGAATCCTCTGGGGATCTTTTTAAAATGCAGATTCTGATATAGTAGGTCTCGGCAGGGATTCTGCATTTCTAACAAGCTCCCAGGGGTTGCTGATGCTGTTGGTCCTCGGCCACACTTTGAGGAATAAGGCTCTAGAAGATGTTGATGTACAAAAGAGAGATAGCTGGGGGAGGTAGTGGTGAGGGGAGACGGGCACGTGGGGAGATGCTTCTAGGTGCCACAGGAGTCCCCATCAAAGCTCACCTGCATCATAGGGAGAGCACTTAGTGGGGAGTGAGTACCAGGGACAGGAGATTAGGAGGCACAGAGAGACAGCAGATTTGCCTACTTCTCAATTTGTACAGCCAGACACATAGCCTCCTCTCTTCTCTTGATAATGTTTTATTCCATCTGCGTATGTGGGAGCAAGAGGACTGTGTTAAGCTGTTTCCCTACCTTTAATTCATCTGGTAGTGGCCCCCAGGAACCACATATTATCTCACTTCACAGCAACCCAAAGAGGAAGATATTATTGTTCCCATTTTACAGATGAGAAAACTGAGGCTCGGAGAGGTAAAATTACCGCCCAAGGATACGCAAACAAAATGAACAGCAGAAGTAGGATGTGACATTAAGCCTGTGTGGCACCAAAGTCATCTATCATCTCTGCCTCCAGCCACCTGACCACACTGGGGAGCAACCAGGAGAGTCCCAGACCATCCCTTAAGCCAAAATCCCTTTGGGGCAGGTATCTCCACCCAGTCCAGCTCAGTCTTGCTCATTTGTGCTTTGCAACATAACCTTGCTCTCGGGAGGCCACGAAAAAACCTCCACCTGGCTCCCAGGGCTAGAGATCTGGCTGTGCAAGTACCTGCACCCTGGAAGCCGCCACCTCTAGACCCTGCTTCTGGACTTGGTGCCTTTGCAGCTCTAGGCAACCAAATGGCAAGGGCCAAAGGCAGCAGCTGAGCAGGGAGAACAGAAGGGATGAGCAAGTTAGAAGGGGCGTGAGAAGGTGGGAGATTGGTGGGAGATGGCCAGCATGCCCCGTCCCACCAGTCTCTTTGGGGGCAGGTCTCCCAGTTCATTGCTGGCCAACTCCTTTCCTGTAAAACCTGGCACTGTTGAGGAGGCCAGCTTCCCTCCAGCCCTGGGTTCCCTCTAACCTTGAACATATTATACACATACTTTTGAGCACTGACTAGAGACCAAGCACTGTTCTAGGCCCTGAGGTACAGCTGTGAATATTTGGGTGCAAAAGGCTCTTGTGGGGCTGCTTACCTTCTGCTGGGTGGGAGTGGGGACCCAGACAAAGAACACATAATAAATAACACAAGATATATTCAGAGAGGGTTGAGTACCTTGAATCAATAACAAAACAGAGTGAGAGGATATAGTACGTGTAGAGGCTGGAGTTTACTTTTGTCAGAATGGTCAGGGAAGTAAGTAACATTGAAAGGCCATCTGAGTGATAGGATACAAACTTGGTGAACCAGTGCAAAGGCCCTGAGGCTGGATGGGTCTGGTGCATTGGAGGAACACCTAGAATGCCTGTGTGGCTGGAGAGATATGAGCCAGGGGGAGAACACAGGGAGATGAGGTGGGAAAGCTGTGGGTGGGGAAGAACATTTTCAGGAATAGCCTGGAAGGTGAGCGCACTAGGACAATTTGGCTGCGGTGTAGGGAAGGGCTTGGAGGAGGTGGGAGCCTCAGGAGGCTGACCTGTCCTAGCCAGGTTCTGCCCCGACCCTCTTGCACCACTCTGTGAAACTTGGATGAGGGTGGGGCCCGGGAAGTGGGCAGACTTGGTTTTGGCGGGAGGTGGAGTAGTCCTCAGGACTCGTACAGACCCGCTTCTAGCTCCACAGAGCCTCTCCCTGCCTCCCACCTCTGCGAAGCCTGGGGCCGCAGTACCGTCTTTCTGCCGCTGACTCGGCCCGGCGCTTCAGGGACCCTCCGCTTCGGCATGCCTTCCTTGAATTTTTCTAGATCCTCCTCTGGTGACTGGGACCCGGCAGTAGTGTCCAGGCGGGGCGCTCTAAGGCGGGAGCAGGACCCGCGGGGGCCCTGTCCCAGTTACTCCCTTTCGGGGGTTCTCTACCCAGAGCGCATGGGGTGGACCAAATGCCTTGAGGAGCTCCGGGACTCGAGTCTATGAGATCGTTCTTACTGGGGGTGGGTCTCAGTTCCAGGAGCGCATATTCCTTTCGAGAGATCCGACGAGATTGGTGCTGACACGCAGATTTAGGGTAATTCAAATTGTTCATGTGGGTAGTGACCTTGCAGAAAACATTTGCTCAGGGGCCCCGCGCACTCCGGAGGATTCCCGGCCACCTCTGGGCATCTCTTCTTACTTGGGGATGGCAGTGTCTCCCCGGCGGGATCCTTGCAAAGGCAAAGCCCCGGCCAGAGGCGCACAGTGGACGAATGCCTTCCTTCTGGGGAGGCGACCCTGGTGTGGGGGAGCCAAAGGGGACATCGGAGGGGGATGGGGAGGGTCCTGCGCTCTGGAATCCCGGGGTCGGAGGTGGTCCCGAAGACACAGACCCAGGGCTGCCGGCTCCCAGAGGAGAGTGAGGCGGGGGAGGGCAGGACATGCATCAGCCTCGCCCTCCACCCCCTGCCCCAGCCCGCTGGGCATAGGCTCAGACGCCTCTACTCGGATTATGTAACCCCGGAACGTGGCAGCCGGGTGAGCAAAGGAGAGGAGGCTGGGGAAAGGAAGAGAGAGGAGAGGCGGGGCGCCGCGGTGGGGGGGTGGGAAGCACCGCCTCTAGCTGGGCCCCTTGGGTGTCCTTCAGAAGAATTCCTGGAGAGCCAGCCCTCCCCCACCCCGTACACCAGCCGCCGCCTCAGTTTCCTCTCACCCTTCTTTCCGTCCCACCCGTCCTGGCAGGGGGTTCTGACTGGATAGATTTCCCTCTCGGGTTGTAGTTTCCTCCCCAAAGTTCTCGGCTTCGCTACCTAGGCTAAGTCAATTAGCCGCCCTGAGCCTCAGTTTACCAGTTTGTAAGATGAGATTTGTCTGAGAGGCCACGGGTAAAGCGCCTGGCACGGGGCATGGTACACAGTAAGTGCCCACTGTGGGACAGGCGCACAGGATCGCGTGGAATCCAGGGTGCAGGGTCTTTGCCGAGAGAGGATAATATGTGGTAAAAAAAAACCAGGGTCCGAGGCCAACTAGCGGGCTGTGGGCGTGTCGAAGACCGCAGGGGGCGTGCGGCGGCGGCAGGAAGGGGCGGGGGGCTCCCGAGCCCCAGCAGGAAGAGGCGAACCCACCGGCCATCGTGGGTCCAGCGCGTGTCCTCACTTTGGGCCCAGCCATGTGGGGTCTCCTGCTCGCCTTGGCCACCTTCGCGCCTGCCGTCGGGGTGAGTCTGGGGGCGTCCGGCGCCTCAGTGCTGGGCCTGGCGTCGCCCGCGACCACCGAGGCCCCGGTCTCGACCCCGGCCCCGCGTAGCAGCCAGGCAGAGCTGTCCGCAGGGAACAAGAACGGTGAGCTCCCGACCCACGGCCCGCTTCTTCCGCGGGCCGGTTGTCCCACTCCTCCGCCCCCCGTGTGGCGACCCCTCCCCAGCACGCGCACACACACCACACATACGCCACACACGCCACACTCCGTGCCCAGCCCCTGTGTGGCGACCCTTCCCCACGCACACACGCTCCCTGCCCAGTACAATGGCTGCTGAGTCAGCAGCCCCAGTTCCCTGCCAAACCAAGTCAGCAGTCCTGGGACAGGAACCAGTTGGATGCTGCCTCTTCCAGCCCCAAACTTTCCCTTTTCACAGATGAGGAAACTGAGGCCAGAGCCAGGAGGAGGGGAGAAAGAGGTGCAGACAAAGGAGGAGGGTGCAGAGCAAGACTGAGGGCAGGGCCTGGAAGGAAAGAACCGAGGAAGGGAAGAAGAGCTCTCTGCCAGGAGGAACGTGGCACTGCCTGGGGAAGGGAGGGGGAAGGCTGCCTGACTTCCCACCTTTTCAGATGTGGGAGTAAGAGGAGGAAAGCAAGGGGATTGGCAGCCTAGGAGGGCTTCTTGGGAGAGGCAAGTGGAACTGGTCCTGAAGGGTATCTCTGAATTAGGAAGAGCTGAAGAGGAAGGCATCCAGGAAGGAAACAGTCTGTGCAAAGGCAAAGGGCACCTAACACAAAAATGTACAGCATGTTCTAGGGGCATCTGTGGAGCTAGGCTGGGTGGGGAACTAGTGGCACCTGCCCTGTTCAATGAATGCTTTGTACTGAAGGGCAGGCAGGGCAGGGGTCCAGCTCTGGAAGGCCTGAGCACCCGGGCAGACATGGATTTGAGGACAGGACATCTCAGCTCAGACGGCAAACATAATGATGGAGGTGGTACAGAGGCTTTGGGGCATGAGACCGAGTCTGGAGCTAAGGAAGGCTCCTTGAAGTGTATCTGGGCTGGGATGCAAAGGAAGAATGGGAATTAGGCAATAAAATCAAAGGTGGTGGATGACAGGGAAGCGGACAGCCGGGCAAAGAAGGAGTTAAAAAACCAAATTCAGCTCTTTGGAGTAAGCAGATAGTTCCTAGTGGCAGTGTAGCTCTCTATTGGTGAGGGCCAAGCCGTCAGAGGGGAGAAGGAATCAAGGAAGTGGCTGGAGAGATAGGTTGGGGGTCAGCCTGTGGGCCTTTAAGTCCATGCCAATGTTCTTGGATATGTGTGGTGGGGCCTGTTGTGGACTTGCAGGCTTTCTTGCGCTGGCAGACCTCTCCATCTGGGGTTTTGTGTCATCCTTTCCCTCCCTGGTGCTCTGCCTCCTTGGTCCCCAGGGACCTCAGAACAGCATGTCCGGATTCGAGTCATCAAGAAGAAAAAGATCATTATGAAGAAGCGAAAGAAGCTAACTCCCTCCAGACCCCCGGTGACTGCCAGGGCTTCAGTGACCACCAGCCCTGCCAGGACCCTTGACCTCCCTGAGAAGCAAGAACCAGGTACCACCGTTTCAGGGGCCCTGCCCAGACTTGCAGTCTCTGGGGCACAAACTAATGTAGCTCTTGGTCTCCTGGGCATAGACATGCCCCCAGCCTGTCCAACACACTGGCAAGCTTAGGCTCAGCTTCCTACGTGCTCTGACCACTCTTTCTCTGGTCCCATTTTACTGCTCTGTCCCTGTCCCAGACTGTCCCCCTTTGGGCCTGGAGTCCCTGCGAGTTTCAGATAACCAGCTTGATGCATCTAGCAGCCAGTCCTTTGGTCTTGGACCACACCGAGGACGGCTCAACATCCAGGTCAGCAAGGCAACCCCTAGGACCTACTTACTTGCCCCTCCCACCTTCGGTTAAGGCTTACCCCATACTGCCTGCCTGGTTGTGATTACTGTGTCCTGTGCCCACAGTCAGGCCTGGAGGATGGTGATCTTTTTGATGGTGCCTGGTGTGCCGAGCGGCAGGATGCCGAGCCATGGCTTCAGGTGGATGCTAGGCACCCCACCCACTTCTCAGGCATTATCACACAGGGCAGGAACTCCATCTGGAGGTGAGGCAGGATATCTCCAGACCAGGGAAGTCATGGGCAGACTCAGGAGGACTGGGGTGGGAGTCCTGGGAGCCACCCATCATCTTTACCCATCTTTCCTGCCAGGTATGACTGGGTCACATCATACAAGGTCCAGTTCAGCAATGACAGTCTTACCTGGTGGGGGAGTAAGAATCGCAGCAGTGGGATGGATGCGGTGAGAGGTCGCATGGTGGCTGGGGCCCTCTATGCTGAGAGTTGGGCTCCTGGCCCACTGTAGGGTGCTGGGCTGGGCTGGGGCTCCTCTGAGGACAAGGAACAGGTGTCCACTTGGGCATCCCAGGAGAAGGGGGGTTGTTGTCAGGATGGGTGGCACCCAGCAGACAGCCTTGGGAGGAAGGCTGCTTTGGATGCCTGTATCCTCCCCCAGTCCTTCCTCCATGCCACAGCCTCCTGCTGGAACACCCTTTCTGGTGATGGGCCCCTGGTCCTTGCATCACTTCTCACCTCCTCATAGCTCTGGCTTCCCCATCTCAATGACCCCTTTTTACCCCAGGCTACAGTGTGGGGTCCTGGCCACCTCTAGGATTGGCTGCTCCTGAGTCACATGGCCATATTGGTCTAATGAGCTGTGACCAAAATGGAAAGTGTGGCTGCCTAGGGCTGCCTGCTGGCAAAGGCTGTGGGCAGCGGTCTGTGTTTGACACAGTGGGCAAGTCTCCAGCTGAGCCTACCGGGGTGGATTTTTCATTGAGCTCAGCGGCCTGAGCTCCTTCCCTGGGCCCTCCGCCAGGCTGGCTGCTGGGGTTCAAGCCACCCTTACAAAGAACTTGATGCCCCCAGGTATTTCCTGCCAATTCGGACCCAGAGACACCAGTGCTGAACCTCCTGCCTGAGCCGCAGGTGGCCCGTTTCATTCGCCTGCTGCCCCAGACCTGGCTCCAGGGAGGTGCATCCTGCCTCCGGGCAGAGATCCTAGCCTGTCCAGTCTCAGGTGGGCTGTAAAGACAAGGGTTGGATGGGCAGGGCGCACCCTCCACTGGGAACTCCCCCTTTATTGGGAACTCATCCTCTACCAGATCCTAATGGTCTGTTCCCTGAGGTCCCTGTGCTGGGATCCTCCGACACACTGGACTTCCGGCATCATGATTATAAAGCCATGAGGAAGGTAACCCCTATGACCCAGGAGGGAGGGATCTGCCCATCTCAGGTCCTCCGCCTACCAGGGCATAACTGGCTATGATTGCCCTCATGTCCACCCTCATCTCACCCTCCTGTTGACCCCTAAACTGCCCCAGTTTCCCTTGTTATGGTGCCTCCCTTATTCTGACCCTTCCTTCTGGTCTGCTGCTGCCCACTCCTGTACTGTGCCGTGGTGTCCCCATCTGTATGGGCCACCACAAGCTTTTGAAGTCCTTCCGTGGCCACATGTGGTCTGACCCCTGGGTCTGATCCTCCCATGCCCTGCACCATGGGAGGTGCACTACACCCCCCAGCTGATGAAGCAGGTGAACGAGCAGTGCCCCAACATCACCCGCATCTACAGCATCGGGAAGAGCCACCAGGGCCTGAAGCTGTATGTGATGGAAATGTCGGACCAGCCTGGGGAGCATGAGCTGGGTACTGGCAGGTGGGGTGGGAGAGGTGGGCACA
>NW_020173068.1:1718243-1731473 GCF_003031525.2 Neophocaena asiaeorientalis asiaeorientalis
ACGAGCCAGTTGCGAGCACCTGTGTGCTCCCAGGAGAGCCTGAGGTGCGCTACGTGGCCGGCATGCATGGGAATGAGGCCCTGGGGCGGGAGTTGCTCCTGCTCCTGATGCAGTTCCTGTGCCGTGAGTTCCTGAGAGGGGACCCGCGGGTGACCCGGCTGCTCACCGAGACGCGCATTCACCTGTTGCCCTCCATGAACCCTGACGGCTATGAGATTGCCTTCCGCCGGGTAGGCCACTTGGCCCGAGGGCCAGCCTGCTCCTTCTGTCGTGGTGCCCGGAGCCTGCTTGGCTTGAACAAACTTCATCCCTGGCAGGGCTCGGAGCTGGTGGGCTGGGCAGAGGGCCGCTGGAACCATCAGGGCATTGACCTTAACCATAATTTTGCTGACCTCAACACACCACTGTGGGAAGCAGAGGATGATGGGCTGGTGCCTGACACTGTCCCCAACCATCACCTGCCACTGCCTACTTACTACACCCTGCCCAATGCCACTGTGAGTATTCTGGGGGCAGTGGTGGAGGGCCACCCTAGGGGCCTTTGTCTCTGTCTCCCACCCCCCTGACCTGCCCTTGTCCAGGTGGCTCCTGAAACATGGGCAGTGATCAAGTGGATGGAACGGATCCCTTTTGTGCTAAGTGCCAACCTCCACGGGGGTGAGCTCGTGGTGTCCTATCCCTTCGACATGACTCGGACTCCGTGGGCTGCCCGTGAACTCACGCCCACCCCAGATGAGGCAGTGTTTCGCTGGCTCAGCACTGTCTACGCTGGCACTAATTGGGCAATGCAGGACCCAGATCGCCGACCCTGCCACAGCCAGGACTTCTCCTCATATGGCAACATCATCAACGGGGCTGACTGGCACACAGTTCCTGGGAGTATGTGCCCAAGGGTGGGGTTAGCTCCGTCCCCATAACTGCCCAATAAGACAGTCTGCTCTCACATAACCACTGGTGTCAACTGTCACCAGGAAGTGTCTCCCAGAGGAGGGCACCAGGAGGGCAGGGCTTCCATCCCGCCCCTTTAGGCTCCAGTGTCTGCGGTACCCCTAGGCATGAATGACTTCAGCTACCTACACACCAACTGCTTTGAGGTCACTGTGGAGCTGTCCTGTGACAAGTTCCCTCACGAGAACGAGCTGCGCCAGGAGTGGGAGAACAACAAAGATGCCCTTCTCACCTACCTGGAACAGGTCGGACCTGAATCCCCCCTGTGCCCAGCCTGCCCGAGTCACTCCTGACTGGTCTCTTCTCCATGTTGATGCAACTCCCAATAGGGAACTGAGCCTAAGTTCCCTAAGGTCAGGCTGAGCATTCTGACTCACAGGTGCCATGGGTCACACTCACTCAGCATCAGATTGACTTGGAGGGATACAGGACAGGAATCACAGTTTGCCAGCGGGGTGGCGTAAGACATTGTTAGCGGGTGGGAATAGACCTGAGAGCAGTCCAGGCAATTGTCCATAGAGCTGATCCAGAGCTGTTCTCCGAAGAGAGTCCAATTTTGCAAGTGCAGGAAATGCCCTGGCATAGACACTTCACTTTTCACAGAACTCATGTCCCTTGGAATGACTCCGTAAGTATAGTTTCCAAGAGTTCTAAAACACAAGGCCAATAACAAGAGTCACTGAACTCGGGAAAGCCCATAGATATGCCCTCCTGCCAGGCATTTATAGTTCTCCCAATCCAGATGCAATTTGTTGACCAGGAGATATTTTCACCAGAGTATTGTCACGTAGAAACAGAGTAGACGTACCACCTCTATCAAATTTGTGGGGAACAGAGCCAGAAAATGAACTGAAGACCACGTTTTCACACAGAAGGAAAGGGGTTTTGATAACCTTTTCCCACACAGGTGCGCATGGGCATTGCCGGAGTTGTGAGGGACAAGGACACGGAGATTGGGATTGCTGATGCTGTCATTGCTGTGGATGGGATTAACCATGATGTAACAACGGGTGGGTGTGTCGGGGAGGGGATGGGGGGAGGTGTGGGAGGCTTTAGCTGGGTCAGAAGCTGAGGACCACTGGACTCTGATCTTGCCTTTCACTCCTCTCAGCATGGGGCGGGGATTATTGGCGCCTGCTGACCCCAGGGGACTATGTGGTGACTGCCAGTGCTGAGGGCTACCACGCAGCGACTCGGAACTGCCGGGTCACCTTTGAAGAGGGCCCTGTGCCCTGCAATTTCCACCTCACCAAGACTCCCAAACAGAGACTTCGAGAGCTGCTGGCAGCTGGGGCCAAGGTGCCCCCGGACCTTAGGAGGCGGCTGGAGCGACTGAGGGGACAGAATTAACACTAGCCGAAGAGTCCCAGAGCCTTGGGCAGGCTGGACCTGTCTAGAAATGAAGGAGGGGACACGGAGAGTTGGGAGGGAGGGACAAAGTAGGGGGAAAGATGCTCAGGCTCATTAAAGCCATTTGGCACCTTAGCCAGTCTTCCTGTGGTCTCTATGTCCCAGGTCCTCCACCTGGGCCAGCCCTCAGCTTCCCCGATCCTATTCTGCACACACTTGCATACTCTCATCAGTCGACTTCTGGAAAAATAGTGTGGAAAGCGGATCCCACTTGGGTTCTTCCTGAACCAGGGCTTGATAGAGCAACTCTTCAACCCATCAACTTCTGTGGCAGACACCACTCGGTGCTGTGAAACATTCTGTAAGCACCTGCTCAGTGCCAAGCATGCAAGGAGTCAAGGATAAACAGTGCCCATCAACTTCCTGGGGCTCCCAGTCAAGAGAGGGGACAAGCGTGCCAAGGTGGATGCTGGCTGCTCTGGGAGCAGAGACTGGGGAGGTGTACACATGGGAGTGAAATACAGCGCTGCGGGTCAGTCAGGATGCAATAGAGGTGACGGTTCTCGAAGTTTAGGTGGGAGGCGGGTATGGTGTCGGGGTGTGGACAGGGACAGCTCCAAGGAGAAAACTAGAGAGAGAACAGCTGAGAGCATTTGGGTTTGCTTCACCAGCCATTTTGGAGAGTGTTGGTAAATGACAACATTCGATTCATTTCTTTCAGACTGAAAGGGAAGTTATGTGTTGGTCAGTATCTTGCCAGGAAAATAACCCACTCTAGATATTTCAAGAAGGGGAATTTAATGCTGGACATTGGGTATAAAGGTGTTGGAAGAGGGCTTCCCTGGTGGTGCAGCAGTTGAGAATCCACCTGCCAATGCAGGGGACACAGGTTCGAGCCCTGGTCCAGGAAGATCCCACATGCTGCAGAGCAGCTAGGCCCGGGCGCTACAACTACTGAGCCTGCGTTCTAGGGCCCGCAAGCCACAGCTACTGAGCCAATGCACCACAACTACTGAAGCCTGCACGCCTGGAGCCCATGCTCCACAACAAGAGAAGCGACTGCAATGAGAAGCCGGAGGACACAGCTAGAGAAAGCCCGCACGCAACAACGAAGACCCAACGCAGCCAAAAATAAAATTAAAAAAAAATATTCCGGGGCTTCCCTGGTGGCGCAGTGGTTGAGAGTCCGCCTGCCAATGCAGGGGACACGGGTTCGTGCCCCGGTCTGGGAGGATCCCACATGCTGCGGAGATGCTGGGCCCGTGAGCCATGGCCGCTGGGCCTGCGCGTCCGGAGCCTGTGCTCCGCAGCGGGAGAGGCCACAACAGTGAGAGGCCCGCGTACCGCAAAAAAAAAAAAAAAAAAAAAAAAATATTCCAATGAATGAAACATCCCAAATGTCAGTAATAAGCAAGACACATTCCTTTGGGGAAACTGTTAAAAAAAAAATCCAGTCTGTATATGCAAATAAAGCAAGGAAATGCAGTCTTTAAGAAAAAAAAAGATGTTGGAAGAGCTGGATGAGAAAAAGGGAGAAGGGAGTTTTACTTAGAAGTCAGGAAGCTGATAACACCCTTGGTTTGGGTTTTTTATTAGTATTGTTTGGCTGTGTTGGGTCTTTGTTGCTGTGCGCGGGCTTTCTCTAGTTGTGGCGAGTGGGGGCTACTCTTGAGGTGCACGGGCTTCTCAGTGCGGTGGCTTCTCTTGTTGCGGAGCATGGACTGTAGGCGTGCGGGCTTCAGTAGTGTGGCGCGCAGGCTTAGTTGCTCCGCGGCACGTGGGATCTTCCTGGACCAGGGCTCAAACCTGTGTCCCCTGCATTGGCAGGTGGATTCGTAACCACTGCGCCACGAGGGAAATCCTGGTCTGGTGTTTATAAGCCTGATGTTGGTGCTGGTGCTGGAGCCCACAATCACCTGTGGCCACCAGTAGCCAGCTGTGATCACTTGTGGTTGCCTGGTGTGGCTGGAGTCAGAAAGATTTCTCCCTTCCTTCCATTTTCTAATCTCCAACCTATGAAGTCCACTGGCAAAATCTAACTGTAACCTAGTTTGCAAAGAAGTCCACAAAATGTAGTTTCCAGGCACCTTAAGCCCCCTGCAATTCAGAGGAGAGCTTGCAAGGGCAGGAATGTGGCAAATGCTAACAGGCAAACTATGGCACAAAGACATCCATGTAGCCTATTATGTAATCTTTGCCTAGTGCTGGGCTGTTGTATTGTCTCTGCCTGTCTCTCATTTTCAATCTCAGATCACCATGAGGGATTTAGTACCACATCTCCCAACTCCCTGCTCCTTTTCTCCCCACCTCCAATGCTTCTTATACAGCAAAACTTTTTCCAAAAAAAAAAAAAAAATTTATTCATTGAAGGTTAATATATATAATTAGAAGTACACATAAGTGCACAGCTTATTGGCACAGTAAATTAGAAGACATGACTCAACTGTAATTACAACAAACTCTAAGTGTAAAGATACAGGCACCTTGAAAGTAAGAGGATAAAAAAAGGTGTATCATGCAACATTAATTAAAGGAAAGCAGGAGTGGCTATCTTAATATCAGATAAAGCTGACTTCAGGGCAAAGAAAATTACCAGAGACAGAAAGGGACATTATATAATGATATAACTGAACACAGCCAGCCTTGTCTGCTGGAAGTTTCCAGTGAATCTTTCCCTTCTCTCTTAGGTACCCTAGAAACAGCTAGTTCAGCATAACTGAAATGACATGTGAACTCAAGCTCTGAATTTCCCCCATTTCTAGTAAGACATTTCCCTGGCCAGCAAACTCCCTCTGTTACATAGTTGTCAAGGAATTCCAAGGTTCCTTCTACTTTCCTCATAAATATGCAAAGTGGCATGAAAATGGGGCCCCTCTCCTGCTCTTTTAACAGCGAGATCAGCCCTTCCTGGCCTAGCAAGCCATCTTTTGGATAGTGGGACTTTGAGGCATTATATGCATGATCCCAGCTCTTTGCTGAGAAGTTCCCTCCAATAAACCCTTATTTGTATCTGTACCATGTGTCATTAGAGATGTTTGTCTTTGCATTATGATTGACATATATGACAAGATGAAGAACACTCAGCGTAATCTAGTAAAACTGAAGGCACACATGCCCCTATTCCTGGGTATACAATATATACTATAGGGAAACCCTTGCACATGTACAAAAAGATACGTGAATGCATATAGCAGCTTTAGTTACAGTAGACTCCAATCGGAACCAACCCCCAAATCCATCAAGAGTAGATTGGAGGGCTTCCCTGGTGGTGCAGTGGTTGAGAGTCCGCCTGCTGATGCAGCGGACACGGGTTTGTGCCCCGGTCTGGGAGGATCCCACATGCCGCGGAGTGGCTGCGCCCGTGAGCCATGGCTGCTGAACTTGCACGTCCGGAGCCTGTGCTCCGCAACGGGAGAGACCACAACAGTGAGAGGCCTGCGTACCGCAAAAAACAAAACAAAACAAAACAAAAACAACAAAAAAAACGAGTAGACTGGAGAGTAAAATATGGTACATTTATACAATGGAATTTTATACAGGATGAAAACAAACAACCACTATACACAACATGGATGACTCACAAAAACAATTTTGAGTGAAATAAGCAAAGCACAAAAGGAAAATTATATTGTTTATGGATTGCATAAAATAATAAAAGCAAGGATATGATTATGATAAAAGTTAGGATAGTGATTGATTCTGGGAGGATCAATGGAGCAACAGTCAAGGAGGAGAACATGGCAGGGGGTGGGGAGGCTCCTGAAGTGCTAGTAACATTTTTTTTTCTTTACCTGATGAGAATCCTTTGGTGTTCGCTTAAAAATATATGTTAAACTTTGTGTGAACATTTTATGTACTTAAAGTATCCATTTTCATTTATTAAAAATTTGCATATAATAAAATTCACTTTTTGGATGTACATTTCAATGAGTCATGCACAAAGATGCTTGTAACCACCACCATAGACACAGACATAAAGAATTCACTTGTGCCATCCCTTGTATTCAGACTCTCCTCCCATCCCAACCCTAGGCAACCACTGATCATATTTCTGTTCTTACATCTTTGTTTTAGCTCAGTGAATTCTCAGCAGGATTAACCTAAAAAGCTCTACATCTAGACATATTATCAAACTGTCAAAAACCAAAGACAAAGAGAGAATCTTGAAAGTGGCAAGAGAGAAGCGACTCATCATGTACAAGGGACAAAAAAGAGATCTTTTGTCCACTTAAAAATTTGGGTGGTTTTCTTATTTTTGAGTTTTGAGAGTTGGATATAAGTCCTTTGTCTGATAAGTGACTTGCGAATATTTTCTCCAATCTCTTGCTTATCTTTTAATTCTCTTGCTAGTGTTCTTTGCAGAGAAGTTTTAAATTTTAAAAAGTTTAGTTTATCAATTTTTTCTTTTATAGGTGGTACTTTTGTGTGCTATCTGAGAATTCTTTGACCAAAAATCATGAAGATATTTTTCCTATATTTTTTTCTGAGAGTTTTATAGTTTTACATATTACATTTAGGTTTATGATCCCTTTGAGTTAATTTTTATATATGTGAGATGTAAATTGAGGTGTTTTTGTTTTTGTTTGTTTTTTAATCTTTTAAAATTTTTGGCTGTGTTTGGTCTTCATTGCAGTGCGTGGGCTTCAGTGGTTGCAGCACATGGGCTCAGTAGTTGTGGCACACTGGCCCTAGAGTGCACAGTCTTCAGTAGCTGTGGCTCGAGGGCTCTAGAGAGCAGGCTCAGTAGTTGTGGCGCACGGGCTTAGTTGCTCTGAGGCATGTGGAATCTTCCCAGACCAGGGATCGAACCCGTGTTCCCTGCACTGGCAGGCAGATTCTTAACCACTGCACCACCAGGGAAGTCCCTGTTTGTTTGTTTTTTGCATATGGAGGTCCAGTATTTTTACAGCACCTTTTGGTGAAAAGACTGTTCTTTCTCCATTGAAATGCCTTTATACCTTTGTTAAAAATCTGTTGACTGTATTGATATGGGTCTACTTCTGGAATTTTTAGTCCATTGCATTGGTATGCATCTATTCTTTCACCAATACCACACTGTCTTGACTACTGTAGTTTTATGATACATTTGGCAATTGGGTAGTATGCACATGAATGAAGAATGAAGAAATTCGAAAGAATGAAGAATGCAAAAGAATGAATTTGGACTCTTACCTTATGTCATATACAAAAATTAACTCAAAATGTATCAAAAATCTAAACTTAAGAGTTAAAACTATAAAACTCCTAGAAGAAAAAGGAGAAATCTTCATGACATTCGGTTTGGCAATGATTTCTTGGAAATGACATCAAAAGCACAAGCAACAAGGGAAAAAAGTAGATAAATTAGACTTCATAAAAGTTAAAAACTTGTGTGCATCAAAGAATACTGCAAAAGACTGAAAATATAACACACAGAATGGGAGAAAATATTTACAGAAGTTTAAATATCCAGAATACATAAAGAACCCCTACAACTCAACAACAAAACAAACTAATTCAAAAATGGGCAAAGGACTTGAATACATTTCTTCAAAGAAGATATACAAATGGCCAATAAGTACAGGAAAAGATGCTCAGCATCATTAGTCATTAGGGAAATGCAAATCAAAACCACAATAAGATAGCACTTCACACCCATTAAGATGGCTATTAGCAATAAAATGGAAAATAACAAGTTTTGGCAATGATGTGGAGAAATTGGAACACTTGTGTATTGCTAGTGGGAATGTAAAATATTACATCTGCTGTGGAAAAGAGTTTAGTGTTTCCTCAAAAAGTTAAACATAGGGCTTCCCTGGTGGTGCAGTGGTTAAGAATCCGCCTGCCAATGCAGGGGACAAGGGTTCAAGCCCTGGTCCGGGAAGATACCACATGCTGTGGAGCAACTAAGCCCGTGGGCCACAACTACTGAGCCTGTGCTCTGGAGCCCATGAACCACAACTACCGAAGCCTGCATGCCTAGAGCCTGTGCTTCGTAACAAGAGAAGCCACCGCAATGAGAAGACTGTGCACAGCAATGAAGAGTAGTCCCCACTCTCCACACCTAGAGAAAAGCCCGCGCACAGCAACGAAGACCCAACACAACCAAAAATAAATAACTAAAATAAATAAGTTTATTTTAATAAAGGCATAAAATATTTTTTAAAAAACCAGAATTGCCGAATGACCCAGTAATTCCACTTCTAGGTATATATCCAAAAAAATTTAAAGCAGGAACTCAAACAGATATGTGTACACCAATGTTCAGAGCAGCATTATTCACAATAGCCAAAAGGTAGACAAAATCCAAGTGTCCATCAAAAAATGAATGAATAAACAAAATGTAGTATACACACAATAGAATATTACTCAGCCATGAAAAGGAATGAAATTCTGATATGTGCCATTAAAGACAAAACTTGTTAGCAAAAAAACATTATGTTAAGTGAAATAAGCCAGACACAAAAGGACAAATATATGTTTCCATATAATACTTTTTTTTTTTTTGCGGTACGTGGGCCTCTCACTGCTGTGGCCTCTCCCATTGCGGAGCACAGGCTCCGGACGTGCAGGCTCAGCAGCCATGGCTCACGGGCCCAGCTGCCCCGCGGCATGTGGGATCCTCCCGGACTGGGGCACGAACTCGTGTCCCCTGCATCGGCAGGCGGACTCTCAACCACTGTGCCACCAGAGAAGCCCTCCATATAATTCTTATATGAGGTATCGGAAAAGGCAAATTCATAGAGACAGAAAGTGGAATAGAGGTTACTTCATACAACTCAATATCAAAAACAAACAAACAACCCAATTAAAAAATGGGCAGAAGAACTGAATAGACATTTTTCCAAAGAGGAAATGCAGATGGCCAACAGGCACATGAAAAGATGCTCACCATTGCTAATCATCAGGGAAATACAAATCAAAACCACAATGAGATATCACCTCACGCCTGTCAGAATGGCTATCATAAAAAAGAACATAGGGCTTCCCTGGTGGCGCAGTGATTGAGAGTCCACTTGCCGATGCAGGGGACGCAGGTTCGTGTCCCGGTCCAGGAAGATCCCACATGCCGCAGAGCGGCTGGGCCCGTGGGCCATGGCCGCTGGGCCTGCGCGTCCGGAGCCTGTGCTCCGCAATGGGAGGGGCCACAACGGTGAGAGGCCCGCGTAACGCAAAACAAACAAACAAACAAAAAAGAACATAAATAGCTAATGTTGGTGAGGATGTGGAGAAAAGGGAACCCTCGTACACTGCTGGTGGGAATGTAAGTTGGTGCAGCCACTGTGGAAAACATTATGGAGGTTTCTCAAAAAACTGAAAATAGAACTACCATATGACCCAGCATTTCCACTCTTGAGTATACATCTGAAAAAACCAAAAACACTAATTTGAAAAGACACATGCACCCCAATGTTCATAGCAGCAGCATTTACAATTGCCAAGACATGAAACCAAATTAAGTGAATGGATAAAGATGTGGTATGTATATATACAATGGAATACTACTCAGCCATAAAAAAGAACAAAATTTTGCCATTTGCAGCAGCATAGTTGGACTTGGAGGGCATTATGCTAAGTGAAATAAGTCAGAGAAAGATAAATACTGTATGATATCACTTATATGTGGAATCTAAAAAATATAACAAACTAGTGAATATGGCATAAAAGAAGCAGACTCAGAGATACAGAGAACAAACTAGTGGTTACCACTGGGAGGGGGAGGGGCATTATAGAGGTTGGTGAGTGAGAGGTACAAACTATTGGGTGTAAGATAGGCTCAAGGATGTACTGTATAACATGGGGAAATCAGCCAATATTTTATAATAACTGTAAATGAAAAGTAACCTTTAAAAATTGTATAAAAGTTAAAGAAATTTTAAAGAAAAAAAAAGAGTAGAGATTACTAAGGATTGGGGGTAAGGGGAATGGGGAGTTATAACTTAATGGGTACATGTTTCTGTTTGGGATGATGAAAAAGGTCTAGAAATAGATAGCACTTCCAGCATTACAACATTGTGAATGTATTTGATGTCACTGATTGTACACTTAAAAATGATTACAATGCTAAATTTTACCACAATTAAAAAACTAAATTAAAAAAACCCTACAGAGACTTCCCTGCTGGTCCAGTGGTTAAGACTCCACGCCCCCAGTGCAGGGGGCGCAGGTTCAATCCCTGGTCGGGGAACTAAGATTCCACATGCTGTGTGACGTGGCCAAAAGATTAAAAAAAAAAAAAAAAGATGTTTAAAAAAAACCTACAAAAAAGTGGTTAATGTGAATCCTACATCTTTGTTTTTCTTCTTTTTTAAATTTATTTACTTTTTAAAATTTATTTATTTAGTTTTGGCTGTGTTGGGTCTTTGTTGCTGCATGTGGGCTTTCTCTATTTGTGGTGAGCAGGGGCCACTCTTCCTTGTGGTGCACGGGCTTCTCACTGCGGTGGCTTCTCCTGTTGCGGAGCACAGGCTTCAGTAGTTGTCGCATGCAGGCTCAGTAGCTGTGGCTTGCGCTCTCTAGAGCGCAGGCTCAGTAGTTGTGATGCATGGGCCTAGTTGCTCCACGGCATGTGGGATCCTCCCGGACAAGGGCTCGAACCTGCGTCCCCTGCATTGGCAGGCGGATTTCCCAACCACTGCGCCACCAGGGAAGCCCTGTTTTTCTTTTTCAAAATTGTTTTGGCTATTCTAGTTTCTTTACCTTTCTATATACATTTTATTTTAAATTTTTTTAATGTTTATTTATTTAGGCTGCACTGGATCTTATTTGCAGCATGCGGGATCTAGTTCCCTGACCAGGGTTGGAACCCAGGCCCGCTTCATTGGGAGCGTGGAGTCTTACCCACTGGATCAGGAGGGAAGTCCCTATACACATTTTAGATTTAGCTTGTCTCTATCTACAAAGAGTCCTGCTGGAATTTTAATTGGAATTACATTAAATTTATTGTTCAATTTGGGGGAGAATATATATCTTAAATATACTATGTCTTCCAATCTATAAATATGGTATGTTTTTCCTTTTAGTAATTCTTCTTTGATTGCTTTTATTAGCATTTTGTAGTTTCTAGCATACAGATCCTGTATATGTTTTGTTAGATATATTCAAGTATTTCATTTTTTTGGAGCTATTGTAAATGGTACTGTATGGACTGAATTCTGTCCCCCTCAAATTTGTATGTTGAAGTCCGCTCCCACACACACCTCAGAATGTTACTATATTTGGAGATACAGACTTTAAAAAGGTAACTGAGGTTAAATGAAGTCAGATGGGTGGGCCCTAATCCAATGTGACTTGTGTTCTTATAAAAAGAGGGAGTGATACCAGGGACATGTATGCCCAGAGAAAAGGCCATGTGAGGACACAGTGAAAGACATCCATCAATAAAACAAGGAGAGGTCAGGCAGGAGAAACGAAATCTTGAAACACCTTGATCTTGGGCTTCATAGCTAGAACTGTGAGAAAATAAATTTCTGTCCTCTTAGCTACCCGATTTGTGGCAGCCCTAGCAAAAAATACAATTACTATTTTCAAAAATGTCATGTTCCAGTTGTTCATTGCTAATATATATATTTCTTTTTAAGGAACACTTTTTAAATTATAAGTACATTTCTTTTCTTTCTTTTAAATTTATTATATTTATTTATTTTTGGCTTTGTTGGGTCTTTGTTGCTGCTTGCGGGCTTCCTCTAGTTGCGGCGAGTGAGGGCTATTCTTCGTTGCGGTGCATGGGCTTCTCATTGCGGTGGCTTCTCTTGTGGCAGAGCACGGGCTCTAGGTGTGTGGGCTTCAGTAGCTGTGGCACATGGCTCAGTAGTTGTGGTGCATGGGCTTAGTTGCTCTGCGGCATGTGGGATCCTCCCAGACCAGGGCTTGAACCCGTGTCCCCTGCATTGACAGGCGGATTCTTAACCACTGCACCACCAGGGAAGCCCCTTGTTGCTAATATATTGAAGTATGATGGAATATTGTATATTGATCTCAAGTCTTGTGACCTTGCTAAACTTGCTTATTAGATATAGGACTTTAAAAAAATATAGAGTCCCTAGAATTTTCTGCATAGATGATCATATCATCTATCAATAGGGGTAATTGTATTAATTCCTTTACAATATTAAGCATTTTATTTCTTTTTCTTGCTTTATTGCACTTGCTAGAACTTCCAGTACTATATCAAATAGGAATTAAGTAACAATGGCTGAAAATTCCCCAACTTTGGTGAAAGATATAAATCTGTAGATCAAAGAAGTACAAGAGTGGTAAGAGTGGATTTTAGGAGGGAAACATTAAGTTTGACGTTAGCTATTAGGTTTTTATAGATGCCCCTTATCATGTTGAGAAGGTTCCCTTCTAATCCTAGTTTGTTGAGAATTTTGATCAGGAATGAATGTTAGATTTTGTCAAATGCTTTTTTCTGCATCTATTGAGATGATCATTTCTATTTTTCTTTTTCAGTTTGTTAATACGGTGAATTCCATATTAGAATTCCATCCCAGTTAGAAAAGAGGATCAGAAACAGTTCTAGTTCACAATGAATGATCAAAAATAATCACTTGGAGTTTCACACTGGTGTTAACTCTCCCGGTCTCTATCATAATATAGTTTGAATATATCTGGGCCATCTGTACATTGTGAAGAATGCTACAATGGTTCTTTACATTGCTGACATCATACTGGCTGGGCAGGATGAACATGACACAGCTAGCACACTAGAGACCTTGGTAAGGCACACACACTCCAGATGGTGGGAAATAAACGCTATGAAGATTCAGGAAACTGCCACTTTGGTAAGGTCCTATGGGATCCATTCATCAAGGGCATGCCATGATATCTCCTCCAAAGTAAAAGACTAATTGCTGCATCTTGCGTCCTCCACCACAAAGGAGAAAGCACAGTGACTGGTGGCCTCTTTGGATTCTGGAGACAACACATTCTTTTTTTTTTTTTTTTTTTTTT
>NW_020173068.1:1731518-1840157 GCF_003031525.2 Neophocaena asiaeorientalis asiaeorientalis
TTTTTTTGCAGTCCACGGGCCTCTCACTGTTGTGGCCTCTCCCGTTGCAGAGCACAGGCTCCGGACGCGTAGGCTCAGCGGCCATGGCTCACGGGCCCAGCCGCTCTGCGGCATGTGGGATCTTCCCGGACCGGGGCACGAACCTGCGTCCCCTGCATCGGCAAGTGGACTCTCAACCACTGCGCCACCAGGGAAGCTCTCTTTTTTTAAAAAAAAGATTTATTTATTTAATTTATTTTTGGCTGTATTGGGTGTTAGCTGTGGCACACAGGATCTTCACTGAGGCATGCGGGATCATTCGTTGCAGTGTGCAGGCTCTTCATTGAGGTGCATGGGCTTCTCTCTACTTGTGGTGTGTGGGTTTTTTTCTTCTCTAGTTGTGGCACACAGGCTCCAGGGAGCGTGGGCCTGTAGTTGTGGCGTGCGGTTCCAGAGCATGTGGGCTCTGTAGTTGTGGCACACCGGCTCTAGTTGAGGCGCACAAGCTCAGTAGTTGTGGCATGCAGGCTTAGTTGCCCCATGGCATGTGAGATCTTAATTCCCTGACTAGGGATCAAATCCACAACCCCTGCATTGGAAGGCGGATTCTTTACCACTGGACCACCAGAGAAGTCCCTGGAGACAACACAGTCTTCATCTAGGAATACTCCTCCAGCCCAGGTACCAGGTGACACAAAATGCTCTCAACTTTGGGAGGGATCAGGTGCTCGTGTATATTTGTCTTTTTAAGATGTTTTTTTTGATGTGGACCATTTAAAAAATCTTTACTGAATTTGTTACAATACTGCTTCTGTTTTATATTTTGGTTTTTTGGCTGCAAGGCATGTTGGACCTTAGCTCCCCGACCAGGTATGAACCTGCACCCCCTGCAATGGAAGGTGAAGTCTTAACCACTGGACCACCAGGGAAGTCCCTGTATATTTGTCTTAATTATTATTGTTAAGAAAAAAATAATACTTTTTTTGTTTGTTTTACTTGAAAAAGGGACGTCTTTTTCTAATTTGAACCAAGACACCATATGTACTAGAATGTGCTTGAGATGAAACTTGTTTGATATCCATGGAGAGGAAGACAATGATGGTTCTAGCCTGTGAGATAAGACACAAGCTAAATGCCCTCAAGTCTGTGAAAGCTTGGAAAGTGTGGAAGAAATAAAGGCCAAAGGCTCAAAATTTAATGTCAAACTATTGCTTACGAAACTCTGCGTGTAGGAGGAATTGCAGGAACAATGTAGTGGCCCAAATCCTCAGGTTTCTTGGAACTTTGAAGTTACAGATGTTCTTTTTTTTTTTAAGCCCACAGATGTTCTTTTAATTACAGCTGTATAAGAAACACAAAAATATGGAATTACCTTTCTCAGAGGTTGGGGCCCTTAAGACCTGAGTGAGAAATGAACATTTTTCAGTTATTTCTTCAAGTATTTTTTCAGTCCTAACTTTTTTATCTTTCCTTCTGGGACTTGGTTGACACTAATGTTAACTTTTAAAAAATATATATTATTTATTTATTTATTTATTTATTTTTGGCTGCATTGGGTCTTCGTTGCTGCGTGTGGTCTTTCTGTAGTTGCGGCGAGTGGGGGGCTACTCTTCGTTGCAGTGCGCGGGCTTCTCATTGCAGTGGCTTCTCTTGTCGTGGAGGACGGGCTCTAGGCGTACAGGCTTCAGTAGTTGTGGCTCGCAGGCTTAGTTGTTCTGCGGCATGTGAGATCTTCCCGGGCCAGGGCTTGAACCCGTGTCCCTTGCATTGGCAGGAGGATTCCCAACAACTGTGCCACCAGGGAAGCCCTGAAATTTTATATTTTAACTGGCTTTTTCTGACACCAGTCTACCAGGGCAAGGTGGGGTGCTGCCAGGCAGAGGTAGAGCGTCTAAGTTTCTCACTTGACCTCTGTTGACACCCAGGGGGTGGTGTTCCTTTTCACTGATGGGCAGAGGTGGGAGGTCTGGCTCCAAGTGTGATCTCCACTGACACCACAGGTTGGGGGTAGCCTTGTTACCTCTGGGCCATGGTCAAAGTCCTGACTCATTAGGTTTCTTGTGACACCATCCCAGCAGGGAGAATGAGAAGCCCCTTGTTACTGCTGAGTAGGGTGGAAATGCAGGCTTTTCACATGGTTTTCACTAACATGGTGAAACACGAGTGAGGCCCCAGGGGAGGCCTCATCGCCAGCCAGCGGGGATGAAAGTCTCCGCCCTTTACTTGGTCTTCTCTGGCATCACACTGGCAGGGTGTTGGGGTACCTCCTTGCAGCCTGGACGTGATGGAAGTTTAGGCTCCCCACTGGGCCTTTGCTGTTGTGAGTGTAGGTGGCGCTACAGTTTCTTCTGGGGGATTTGACTGGAGTATAAACTTTTTTGTCTAAAAGTTTCTGTCTTACCGGGTTGCTCCTTTCTTGGTCTCTTGACTAGAGAGACAGCAGGTTTTTGTTGGGGCCTTTTGTTGTTCTTTTCACCCACTGGCATTTCTGAGTTGCCGGCTTCTTCTGTTCCAAATCTGGGGTATGTGGGGCAGAAAGAAAACCTACAGAGGGGCTTCCCTGGTGGCACAGTGGTTAAGAATCCGCCTGCCAATTCAGGGGACACAGGTTCGAGTCCTGGTCTGGGAAGATCCCACATACCACTGAGCAATTAAGCCCATGCACCCAGGGGTATTACAGCCATCTCCTTGCCAACTGTCATGCCCTTCATGCTCCAGGGCTCCCTACGGCATCAGGTTAGGCTCCGCTGATACCACATTCTTACTTAGCATCCCCCCATCCCCACCCCAGTCCTGTCCTGCCTCCCTCAGCCCTTTTCTTCTAGAGAGCACTTCCACATGCACCCCAGCCCCCATTTCAAGCTCTGCTTCCAGGGAATCCCCTTACGGCAAGTGCTGCGTAAGTTGTGGGTCTAAATGTCAATGTCGCCACTCCTCCTGGGCAGTGTTGAGGGAAGAAGAGGCCTTGCTACCTCTCTTTCTCCTGCTCTGTCAGCTCCGACTCCACACGTACACACACAGGCACATATGCCTCCCTGCAGCCCCTCCTCCCCCACCTTCTGCTACTGAGCTGCTCCCCCGAGGAAGTGGGCTTGGAGGAATTCTGTCAACCTTGAGGCTTGATTATGAGTTTTTGGTTTTCAGATGAGACCAAGAGAAGGGATGCCCCACCTCACTCAAAAAGGAACAGAGCGATGCCTGGCAGCCTATTTTTTTTTTTTAATTAATTTTTACTGGAGTATAGTTGCTTTACAACTGGCAGCCTCTTGTTACCTGCTCCCGGCCTGGCCTGACCTGACCCTGGGGACCCTGTAGGGCTCCACACTGCAGAACCGCGGGGGCATCACTGACAGGCCTGCCGGGTTCAGGCTTGCTGAGTAGCCACTCGACCACATTCCACGCGGCAGCCACAGTTTGTCTTGGCGAGGTGGCCCTCTAGGCCCGGCTCCAAGAAGGCCTGGGGAGCAGCCCAGACAAACCCGCTTTCGCCACAGAAGCCAAAGCTGGCTGGGCTTGAGTCGGTGCCAGCCCCAGTGGCCAGACCCTCCTCCACCCACCTGAAGGTGGACTCAGGCTCTGGGTGAGGGGTTGGATGTGTGGAGGGGGCTAGGCTCCCAGTTGGGGGAACCCTAAGAGAGGCAGCAGGGGCAGGGACGCAGGCCAGAGGGCTTTCCTGCCCAACCCTCCACCCTAAGGCAGGCCTTCAAGAACTGGACTCACAGGATGGCTGCCCACTATAGCGTGGCCCTTGGCCATGGTGCTAGATGGATAGCCCCTTATACCCTAGCCATGGAGAGGCACCTACACCTCCCCTGGGAACCCTGGAAGCCCAGCTCGAGGGGCCCACTGCACAGCGAAGGGTCTCTCAGGGGCAGCGTTCACTCCCAGGCTGGCAGGGAATGAGGAAGGAAAGGCTTTGGAGAACCAAGATGCCAGGATGCTGGGCTCCAAGGAATAACAGACCTGCTGTTGATGGTGTTTTCCTTCCCCTTTTAAACACTTGGCTCTTTTTCTCTCGTGCAGAAACAGTCTAGTTTCTGTTATTGCCCTGGTGGGAAGCCTCTTCTATATCTTTAGAATCATGAAGTCTCTTCCAGTCTGTCTCCAGTGGGGAGTGTCTATGGACTCAGAACACCCTCCTTCCCCTTGGCAGTCCCCTCAGCTCTAATCCCAGCACTTGCCCCCCCCCACCCCCATCTACCCGGGGGTGGCCCTCTGTGCTCCCTGCCAGGACTGAGGCAAGGAGGGGTGGGAGTGGGGGTGGATACCTTCCCCTTTGAGAAGTGAGTGGGGATAGGGGCTCTTGGACAGATGACCCACGAGCAACTTTCTGGAACTCCAAAAGAGGAGACCCAGAGCTCAGAGTCCAGCTGAGGACAGACAGGTTAGAATTGAGGTAGAATGACTTAGTGAGAGACTGATTTGCTTTTGTTCTTGTGTTTTTCCCTCCCCCTCTCCCAGAAGGCATTAGAAGGTATCATGACAGGGTGAAGTACTGAGGTGGTCTTCAGATCTCTGCATTTTGTTTCCCAGAAACCTAGCTTCTTGAAGAGAAGTGGGGAAGGTGAGGGCCAATGGGTACATTCTGGGAGAGTAGCACAAAGAGAGAAAGAGATAGAGATAAAGAAAGAGAAAGAGACAGAAAGAGAGAGAGAGAGAGAGAGAGAGAGAGAGAGAGAATGGGGCTATATGTTAACAAATATTATACCCTGGGTAAAGGAGACATGGAAGTGTACCATTAAGCATACAATTAATGCAGTTAATGCAGTGGTTTAACATTAGACATATAATGAATGTAATTCAGCACGTTAACAAAATAATGGAGAAATTCACATGATTCTCTCAATGTATGCACAGAAGCATTTCATAAAATTTGGCATCTATTCATAATTAAATTTTTTTTTAGAAACTCAGGAATAGAAGGATGCTCTAAAACCAAACATGATACTTAATGTTAGAAGTTTACCTTTCGAGATCAGGAGCAAAATAAAATTGCTAACACTACTTCTAATTAACATTGTATTGAAGGCACCAGTGATGTACTTTGGCAAGAAAAGGAAAGAAAAGAAATAAGGATTGGAAATGAAGAAATAAGACTGTCCTTTACAGATGACATAATTATCAACTTAAGAAAATCCAAGATGGGACTTCCCTGGTGGCGCAGTGGTTAAGAATCCGCCTGCCAACGTAGGGGACACGGGTTCGATCCCTGGTCCAGGAAGATCCCACATGCCGCGGAGCAACTAAGCCCGTGCACACAACTACTGAGCCCATGCGCCTAGAGCCCGTGCTCCACAACAAAGAGTAGCCCCTGCTTGCTGCAACTAGAGAAAGCCCGTGTGCTGCAATGAAGACCCAATGCAGCCAAAAATAAAAAAAAATCCAAGATAATCTATGGATAAAGTATTACTATATGTGAGCTAAGCAAGGTTGCTGAATACCAGGTTATTGTACAAAAATCAACTGTATTTCTATAAACCCACAACAAATAGCTAGGAAGTGGAATTAAGAAAATGATATCATATATAACAGCATAAAATAATCAGATACTGAGGAAAAAATAAAAGATGTGTAAGACTTCCACACAGAGGCCTATAAGATACTGTTAAGAGAAGTTTAAAAGATTTAAATAAATGGAACAATACATAATATTCATAGATTGAAATTTCAACATTTTAAAGATATCAATTCTCCATTAACTGATCTATAAATTCAATACAATCTCAATGAAAATTCAGGAGGCTTTTAAAGGATTAATAAATTGGGCTTCCCTGGTGGCGCAGTGGTTGAGAGTCCGCCTGCCGATGCAGGAGACACGGGCTCGTGCCCCGGTCCGGGAAGATCCCACATGCCGCGGAGCGGCTGGGCCCGTGAGCCATGGCCGCTGGGGCTGCGCGTCCGGAGCCTGTGACCCGCAACGGGAGAGGCCACAGCAATGAGAGACCCACGTACCACACACACACACACAGAAAGAATTAATAAATTGATTATAAAATTTAAATGGAAACGCAAAGGACCAAGTGTAGCTAAGATAATCATGAAGAACTGAGTTCGACAATTTGCTGTACTGGATATCAAAACGTACTATAAATCTAAAGAAATTAAGATAGTGTGGAATTGCTATAAAGGTAGACAGAAAGACCCGTACACATATGGAAACTTAATTTATGATAAAGGTGCCACTGACTTGCAGTGGAGAAAAGATGGTCATTTTAATAAATGGTGATGAACCACTTGACTATCCATACAAAAAATAAATAAATAAATAAACTTGACCCCTAGCTCACACCATATATAAAAATCAAAATATCTTCTTGGTAAGACAGGAATAAAGACACAGACCTACTAGAGAATGGACTTGAGGATATGGGTAGGGGGAAGGGTAAGCTGTGACAAAGCGAGAGAGAGGCATGGACATATATACACTACCAAACTTAAGGTAGATAGCTAGTGGGAAGCAGCCGCATAGCACGGGGAGATCAGCTCAGTGCTTTGTGACCGCCTGGAGGGGTGGGACAGGGAGGGTGGAAGGGAGGGAGACGCAACAGGGAAGAGATAGGGGAACATATGTATATGTATAACTGATTCACTTTGTTATAAAGCAGAAACTAACACACCATTGTAAAGCAATTATACTCCAATAAAGGTGAAAAAAAAAAGAAATTATAGTTTCATGGAACAGACAGAAGGAGGTATGCTAAGTTAACAAATGCTTTTTTTTAAGGGAGAAGTGGGGAGTAAGAATCAGAAATACCTGTTACAATTTAATACACTAAATGTGGCAATAAATTATAGCTACATAAAAAAATATCTTCTTGATTTGGGGGTAGGTGAAGATTTCTTAAAAGGATACAAGAAACATTAACCATAAAGAAAAGATTGATAACTTAGACTACATTCAACTAAGAAATTCTAGTTATCAAAAAATCCCTTAATGAGAGTGAAGAGCAGGGGAGTGTGAAACAAGTGATAGGAGGGCTCTCACGTTGGGGTTGGTGAGAGAGAGCTTGTCTGGTGTGGTGTTCTTATGAACACCAGACTTCAAAGCTGGTGGCTTCAAGGTGGCTCATGCCCTTCGGTCACCCAAAGGGTGTTGTTACCGCGTACTGGAATGGCAGCAGAGGAAGGAAGCTTGTGGGTATACGTGCAGAGGTGTGGACAGGGAGGGGAGGGTGGCCGGCCCAGGCGCAAGAGCGAGGAGCTTCTGAGAATCACTGAAGAGCCTGGCTCTTCTAGGGGACAAAGACACTGTGTGTGATCTGTGAATTTTTTCCTATTTGGAGAAATCATCCTCGGGAAGAGAAAAGAGATTTGGGGGTCCACTTGAACCACCTCAACCATGTTTAATGCTTGCCTCATTCTAAGTTGACCATATGGCGGGGGAAATAGACCTTAGAGGTTACTCTGGCAAACAATTACTAGTTTATCTTCAAGGGCATGAGGCTTTATTTTTTTAACTTTCACATTTAGGTCCACAATCCATCTTAACTGATTTTTGTGAATGGTATGTGGTAGAGGTCAAGTTTCATTTTGTCTTATGAATATCCAGTTGACCTAATGTCATTTACTGAAAAGACCATCCTTTCTGTACTGCATAGCAGATTCCATTTTTCTGGGAGATTTTTCTTTTTCTTTTTGTTTGGCTGCACCGTGTGGCTTGTGGGATCTTAGTTCCCCAACCAGGGATTGAACCCAGGCCACAGCAGTGAAAGAGCTGGACCACCAAAGAGTTCCCTGGGAGGTTTTTCCTTTTGGAAAAAAATAAGGGCCCTGCCAATAAGGGCAGGAATGGGAAGAATGAGGACGTTTTGCAAAACAGTCAGCAGTAGGGCTGGTCAAAGCTGCTGCTGGGCTTCCCTTGAGTCAGTGAGACCTGTCCACAGTGGGTCCTGTCTGAGCCAAGTACAGCCCCAGAGGCTGCTCGAGGATGCAGGGTACAGCAGCCTGGTTCTGCTGGGAAACATATGTGGGAAGGAAGCAGAGGATTTCCTGGGAGATGCTCTCTCTCTAAAGGTCAAGCAACCAAGTATCTGACCCCCATCTTACTTCCACCCCATCGGCCCTGTGGAAAGAAAGCCCGGCGGTAGGCTGATGCTGGGAAGGGCCTGGTCACCTGGCATCTTGGTACCTCAACTAGAAACAGTCTGAGCAGAATTTCTGTCACCTGGTCCCAGGAGAGGCAGGACCTACAGATGACGGAAAATTCATAAACTTACTTCAACTAGGAAAAACTTCCTCTTCCACAGGCTGACTGCCCGGGGCCACCTCCGGTACGCACTGTTGTGCCCCATCCAGACCCCTCATCTTTACCTCTTCAGTGTACACCTGTCTGACCCCATCTGCCAGCACTGCATCTCTTCCCCTGAGAGCTTTCTCTAGCTTCTGGGGCCTGTTACCACCTGCGAGGCCACCTAGAAGTTCCAGGAAGGTGGTGCTCCCCTCCTGCTGCCCCCGGAAGCTGCTGACCCCTGACTGACAGAAGTCGGTGTATAAGTAAGTACACAAGCTCCCTGGCCCCTCAGGTGGGAAATCTCTGAGGCGTGTGTTTTATACAGTTTCCCAGAGTTCCCTGGTGGGATTAAGCTCCAGAAAACTCACAGGAGTGACTTGCTCACAAGTACACTGTATTGGGCTTCCTTACTCTCCCTGCCTCCCTTCCCCCCTCCCTCACTGGTGCTTCCTGAGATTGCCTCCCAAATAAACCCTCTGAGCACAAATCTTTGTCTCAGGCTCTGCTCCTGGGGGAATCCACAGGAAGACAACCTCCATTCCGGGTACATGATGCCACACTGACTGATATGAACGTAGGCACTGGGGCAAGGTTAGAACTTCCACCACTGGCCTGGGATGTCCAGCACCTGCAGGGGTCAGTCCTCATGAACCAATCAATCCTGTCTTGTCTACAAGGCCTCAGGACTGTCACTAGGCTAGGACCTGGTGATATGCTAGCATTTAGCGGCTTCCCCGGTGGCGCAGTGGTTAAGAATCTGCCTGCCAATGCAGGGGACAAGGGTTCGAGCCCTGATCCGGGAAGATCCCACATGCCGCGAAGCAACTAAGCCCGTACGCCACAACTACTGAAGCCTGCGTGCCTAGAGCCCGTGCTCCGCAAAAGTGAAGCCACCACAATGAGAAGCCCGCGCACCCCAGTGAAGAGTAGCCCCTGCTCGCCGTAACTAGAGAAAGCCCATGTGCAGCAACGGAGACCCAATGCAGCCAAAAATAAATAAATAAATATGCTAGCATTTACTGGGCAGTGGGTTCTCCACACAGATTTATGTAAGATCAAGACCAAGCTTCTGCTGCTCAGTTTAATATCGTCCTGAGTCAGGACGGCTGGATCTATGGAGAATGGTGTCCCTTTCGACTAGAGAATGTTGCAAGCCCAGAGAGCTGTTCTGGCTGTGAGGCCCAGGAAAAAACGCCCTTGTTGCTTTGCTGGAGTTGCTGCAGATCCAGATGCAGACCCAGACTTGGCTGCAGGCTTGTCTGGTACTGACCCATGACTCATGGTCCAGTTTCACTCACTCCTCACTGATTTATTGGCTACAAAATGACCTGGTGTGATATTTGCCAGATTTGGTTAATAGTTTTCATCTCAAGTGGTGGCCCTGACTAGAGACTGTGTTAAAAATGATTTTGTGACCCTGGTGGGTCTGTGGCATAGAACTGTTGGTTCTACTTGTTCATACCCCCTCAGATTCACCGCTCCAGAATTTGCTTACAATATCCTACAACAAAGTCTACTGATGGCTTTTTCTCTGCAGGAGACACAGGCAGGCCAGAAGGGTCAGAGAGTTAATCTCCTGGGAGCAGCCCCCAGACAGTGACAGATGAGGGCTGGAGGATCAATATCCCAGATCCTCTGCCCCTTGGGTGGGAAAACCCTGAGTTATGTTCTACACTGTCTTCCAGAGTTCTCCAGCAGGGAACCTGTCTCGGGTTCTGCTTCTTGGGGAACCAAAACCAAGACATGCAGGAAGAACATTGTGTTAGTCAGCCTGGGCTGCCATAATAAAATACCATAGACTAGGCAGCTTAAACAAAGAAATTTATTTTCTCATAGTTTCAGAAGCTAGAAAAGTCCCAGATCAAGGTGCAAGCTGATTTGAACCCTGGTGAGGACTCTTCCTGACTTGTAGGTGGCCGCCTTCTTGCCTGTGTCCTCACATAGTGGACAGAGAGCTCTGGAGTCTCTTCCTCTTCATACAAGGACACAGTTCTATCAGATTAGGGCCCCACTCTTATGGCTTTATTTAACCTTAATCACCTCCTTAAAGGCCCTGTCTCCAAATATAGCCACAAAGGCAGAGGGGTTTGGGCTCCATGTATGAATTTTGAGAGGACACAATTCAGTCCAGAGCAAACATCACAGTGATTAGCTCTGCCTGCTGTGGATGAGGGAGTGGGCAGTATTTATCTATCTACCTACCTCTCTCTCTCTCTAACCTGCCACACTGTGCTGCTTGCGGGATCTTAGCTCCCTAAACTGGGACCCCTGGCAGTGGAGGTGCAGAGTCCTAGCCACTGGACCGCCAGGGAATTCCCAGGAGTGGGCAGTGTTGACTCAAATGGTGGCTTGAGGACAGTTGTGAGATCTACGAGGACAAATATCACATCTTATTTATACCAACCACGGCACCTGACCCCTTCCAGGAACCTGCATCTGGTACAGATTAGCGCTCAGCAGATTATCAACCTGAGAGGGCCCTGGACCGTGGAAACTGCTCGGAGCCTGAACGGAGCAGGGCATGGCTGGCAGGCTTTGGGGCTCTGCAACACAGGCTGAAGGCAGGAACTGAGGGGAGGCCAGGCGAGCACTGAGAATAAAGCAGGATTCTTAGGTAGGAGGCTATCTCATCACGGGCCCCGGTGAGATGAATCCCAGGTATTGGCAGGAACACAAGAGAAGAAAGTGGAGGCCTCTAAAGGACAGGGCCAGCCTATCTGCCTTGGCAAGTATTATTTGTCCAGAGGGCTGCAAGGCATGGGCTCATGGGTTGGGGAAGGACAGGTTTCCAGTGGCCAGAGCAAAGGACTGCTGTCAGGAGGAGAGAAAAGGAAGCTTGAGGCCTGGAGTTGGACCCTGGGATCTCTGGACAGTGCATGAAAAAAGGTAGGCTTCCAGTGCCAGAAAGCTAGACCTTTGGGGTCTAGGGAACACGTTTCAGGGGGAGAACTGGGATTCATCCCAGAAGTTGGGTAGATGAACCTGGGAATCTTGCCTTTCTACCACCCATCCTCCAAAACTCTGAGACAGGAGAGCTGGAAAGTGCCTAGGCCTGGGAAGGAGGGAGGAAGTTTGGGGTGTCACTTAATCAGGCAATCCTAGGAGCCAAAATTTGCCCCACCCAGCAGCCTCCAGTCAAGAAGGATTTCACTTCTGAGCCTCTGTACATCTGGGTAGTATTTAGTTGGCTCTGTTCTGGTTCCCAGCAATGTCCTTCTGACACCCCCAACCTTGGTCCTGCTCAGACAGCTGGGGGACTGAGTCCTCAGTGCCCAGAATGGGCTCCCAGCCAGAGTTCTCAGGGCTGAGCCCGTGTCCTGGGTCTTCCCACCCCTCCCCAAACCCCCTAACTCAGTACCCAAGAGCAGATATGGGGCAGGGAATACTTGCTCAGTTGAACTCTGATGCTGTTGAAAAAGTCCAAGGTATAAGAAGGCTGCCCAGGGGCATGGTTTAGAGTTGCAGAGCTGCTGAGAAAAGCAGACCCACACCAAGGAAGCAGACAAAAGAGGCTGGGTGGCCACCTGCACCTGTGTTTATTGTTTTCTCCAACCTCAGCAGAGCAGAGTATGAGACCAGGGGCAGCTGGACTCGTTCCGTGGTTCTATGGGGCCAGCCAGAGTCATCTGTGTGTGGGGCCAGAGTCCATGAGACATCCACTGAGGGCAAGATCCACAACCAGGGGGCCTGGCACCTCCTCTTCTGCACCCTTCATGCCCAAAGCCCCCACCGGGATTCATGATGTGGCAAGCATGAGCGCTCAGGACTCAAAGGAAGTGGGGCAGCCACAGAATCAAGTGGCTGTCAGAAGCTCCATGGGAGCCTAGGCAGGCCTCCTGAGGCTGCTGGGCACCACCCCTTGTCCTGGAGAGTAGTTGGGATGCCGGGATGGTTGAGATGGGTCAGACGCAAACAGGACCTTCCCAGGCCACCTCTTCCTGAGCTCCTTATCATACTCCCCATCCCATGCTCCTGTCACCAGATGCCCTTGGTCTGCACAAGGTCCATCTCTTCCAGAGGAACCGACCCAGCAAGTGAGGTCAGGCATCCAGCACCTCCACGGGACGCTCTCCTAACAAGAGCATCAGCACAGTGCTGGGGCTTCCAACCAGCCTCAAGGGAGGTGAGAGAAGCCTGTGGGACGGAGGGGCCCTTGAGCACAGGGAGGAAGGCCTCTCCCTGTTCAGGCCTGTGGGTTGAAGTCTGCCTGCAGCCCTGGCCCTGCATCTGTCTGTGCTGCCATCCAGGGCATGGGCGTGAATCCTGGAGGGACCACTAGTCCGGGCTCAGTGGGGACAACACCTGTAGACCTGGTGGGGAGAGGAAAAGATGAAGGTCCTGTAGGAAGGCTGGCTGCAAGGGGACAGGAAGCCACTTCTCGCCTCTTGTTCAGCCTGGGCCACTGGGCTGGGCTATATGGCCCTGACAGCTGTCTAGATGGGCCCTGGAGAGGGAGACATGGACCCCAACACCCCATCCCTGCTAAAGTCTTTTGGAGAGAGCCCATCCAAGGTCAGGAAGGGAAGCAAGACTCAGCCAGAGACCTACCGTAATTAGGAGTACGCCAAGCCCTGAAGCCCCCGAGCTGGAGAGTGGAACTTGTCAGAATCTTCAAAAGGCTGGTCTGCAGTAACCAAAGCAGGGGAGCCATAAGCCATGTGTAGCCTGTGCCCCTCTCGACTGGGGGCAGCATGCAGGACATATGGCACTTTTTGAGGGCAGAACTATCAAGAGCCTTGAAGGTAGTCAGCCACCCCCAGTCCTAGCCTAGGCCCAGCACTGCAGACAGTTAGGTGAGGTGTGCCCCCCAGACCTCTTAGGAGGTACAGCCCCAAGCCCTTGACTCCCTAGTTTCTTCAATCGAGAGACATGACTCTGGGCTCTTCTTCCCAGCCTGTCTCCTTCAGAGGGCCTGTCTCAAGGTGAGGAAGCAGACGGCCATGTATCAGGACAGCAAAGGGAAGAGGTCAGCCTCCAGGAGTACAGATACCTAATGCAGCGGTAGCAGCATGTCTTCCTCCCACACCCCCACGAAATTCATCACTTCCATCACCCTTGCCTCTTTCTAACCCCCTTCCCATGGTTTGCTGCAGGAGAAACTGGTGGCCTTCTGTCCTTCCTATTCCCTGCATTTTTAAGCTCCAGACACACTTAGGTTAAGAAAAATTATCCAAAACTTGGAAACAAGGCTAAATATAACTGTGTTCCACTTTGAATTATCCTAGAGCATCATCTAACAAGCCCACCCCAAGAGTCATCTTATTCTAAGGGATGCAAGTCTTTTTGACTTGCTATATACACTACTGGTTAGAACCCAGGCTTTAAGTTGGATGTTGACTTGGAGGAGATTGATAAATGGCAAATAACAATCATTTCACTAATGGGCTGCAGGAGGGGTGACCTGGTCTCAATTCCCTATCTGTAAAATGGGGAAGGTGAAGCTGGGCTAAACCTTATCTAAGGTCAGTCCCCCTCCATCCAGCAAGTGACCTGGTCTCTCACAGTGGTGTATGCTATCCTCCAGTGGACATAGGGAGGTGTAGGTCAAAGGCACGCAGCCCACGGTGGGGTTTTTCCAGCTCTGCATGTTGGGTCTTTACTCTGGGCTCAACTGGATGAGGCCTCGAAGTGGTTTCCAGACCTTCTCCAACTGGTATTGTTGTCTCCTTGATGGTCCAGAGTGAGACCGTCCCAAGCTATGAGGCCCAGGGAAGTGGGGTCCAGATGGACCTCCTTGAACCCCTGCAGAGCTCCCTCCTCTGCAACCCCCAGGGAGAACTGGTCACCTGGCTTGAAGCTCTTGTGAGATGTAGATGGAGTGGGCTGCGCAGGCCCAGCTGCTCTGCCAGGTTCCAGCGAGGCAGCACGGAGCACTCACCTGGAAGCCCCTCTCCATGGGCTCTGGGGCAGGCCTGGGGTGGGGAGCTGGGTGGGCGCAGCACAGGGGCGAAAGCACTCCTCTGTTTGACAGCGGAGATCATGTTGACAGGCGAGAAGGAGAAGACGCTGGTGGAGGGGGCAGCCGCCGGGAGGGACATAGAGGAGGCAGCGGCCAGCGGGGGGCTAGAGGGCATGACTCCAGGGCGGGGAGGGGCAGGCGCAGCAGGGAAGGCGGTGGGAGACACAACAGGGAGACAGCACCAGAGTGAGCAGCTCGGTTGCTGCCCTGGCATGAGAAGTATGCCCTGTGCGGGCTGCTGACCTGGGTGCCAGGCTCAGCCCAGACTGGGGGCTGTGAGGGTCCTGGGGAGACCAGTACAGGGTAGAGTCTGGAGGCAGGCTGGGAGCCTCTGGGGTTGCGGGCTAGCATTTGCCCTTTTGGGGGTTCTGGAGACCCTTTTTTAGCATTGGAGATGATAGGGTCAGATGAGGTTAAAAACAAACAAACAAACAAAACCCAAAAAACGAAAGCAAAACCAGAACATCCAACAAAAGCAGATACTGAGAGGTGCCCGCAAAGATGAGTCATGAGCAAGAAGTGAAACAGGTTAGGATTCCTGCTGAGAACCACTGGGATTCTGAGACACTAAGAAACACTGACAGGCCCTGGGCCATCAAGGTCAGAGTCAAAGGTCAGGGTTCACAGCAGAGCTGGGGCAAGTGGCCAGGGACGAAGTTTGGGGGGTACACATAGGCTCTTGTTATAAGGCCCCTCTGTCCAGGATCACAGCTCACACAAGAACCCTTACTCCCCCCACAAATATGTTCCCCTTACCAATTACACTCCCCCCAACCCCCGACACTTTGTTCTCTTCCAGCTTAATGCAGGTCCTCATCATATTCAGCCCTGGTCCTGGAGGCCTCCTGTATCTCCCTCTTCCAGCAGGTCAATTTTAAAGAAAGGTACAGAGATCCAAATCCTCAGATCTTCCTGTTCCCTAACCCCCTAGCCCCCATGGCTGTGGCTTGCTCTCCTGGGAATAGCCAGGGAGCCTCCTGCACACAGCCTTTGCCTGCCCCTCCTTCTTGCAGCCTCCTCTCCTGGGGGCTCCTGCCCAGGCCATCTCTGGATTCCCCTTTCTACAACCTCATCTGAACACAATTCCCTGCCTCTCTTTTCTAAAGACCAATAAGACTGTGATTTGAGTGTTGTCCAGGCAGAGGGCAATGGGATGAGGGTGGGGGTTTCCTGAAAGAAACCAGCAGCCTGAGAAAGATGCTTTTGGTATCAGAACACCCCCCACCCACCCCCTTTGGAACAGTGATGCCTTCAACAGCTGCCCCTGTTCCAAATGTACTCGGCCCCATGGATCACCGTCTCCTTTTAAGACAATGCTGACTGCTAGCTCATGAGGCCCATGGAGCTCCGTGGAGGGCTTGAAATAAATGCCAGAAAATGTACTGTATCTCTCAAGGCCCAGAGCTCACAGCCACATTTTGTAGCTTGGGTAGTACTGGGAGTTGTGGTTCAGTCCAGGGCTGCTGGCGGCTGAAGCAGAAGACAGAGGGGAGGTCCGAGCAGACAGCCTCTGGCAGGGACAGTTCCGGAGGTCATTACAGGCACGTCCTGGCAAACTCAATGAGAATGATGCCCACTGGGGCTTCACCACAAAGCGTCGTGCACAAGGGGGAGAGGATGGGGACTGGACAGGACAATCCCACCCGATGGGACTGACCCTTAGGCCAGCCCAGGGTGTCCCCAGTTGATGCTGGAGTGAGGCTTAAGCAGCTGTAGAACTCTTGATCTCCTGGCTGAATGGGAAGACCCCGGGTGGCTGGCTTTTGCCCACTGGGGCAGTGTGTTCCTCCACTGCTGACTGCTGTGTGTGCGGTGGAGAAGGGGGGCTGGTGCTCCAAACTCCACCAGCTTCGACCTGGGGGGCACCCTGAGAGAGGTGGTAAGAATACTTTCCAGAACTGAAGGGAAGTAGGAGCAGTGGAGCCTGGCCTGAGCAAAGGGGAGACAGGAGTCTTGGTGGGGACACCGGAGGGTCATGGTTTGTGTGGACACCAGCAACATGGGGCTTCTGGTCCCAAACATTGAGCCCAGGCCAGAGGTAGAGAGCCAGACTCAAACCCACAGCCAAAAAGAGCAGTACTCAGGATGTAGGCCATGGGAAGGAAGGCTAGGCAGGTGCCAGATATGTTGGTCTTCAGCAATAGCAAACATATGACAGGGGACAGGCGAAGGAATGGCAGGGAAAGCCTTCTTGGCCAACCTTCCCCATTCCTCTGGCACGACAGCGTCTCCCAGGACTCAAGGTGCAATCTCTCTTACAATTGATGGGGGAGGCTCCTTGTATGTGAGCAGGGGTGGAGCAATCCCCCAAGCTGGGTGCTTTAAAAACACGTCTGCTGAATAGCTAAGCTGTAAGAACCTGCAGACAGGCTGTTCTGGAATTTGCTGTTGGAAGGAGGGACTTGAGGGCAGTGCATGGTAAAAGCATAAACGCCCCGTCGCGCATCCACCCAGCTCTGAGCCGCCCACCCCAAGAAGCCAGACAGAAGACGGTTAATGCCCACAGCCAGTGCTGGGATGCAAATTCACACACGCTTTCTGAACTGCGTCTGGGCCCTTTATGCACGGTGGCACATTCAGGTCTGAGAACAACCCTAGGCAACAGGTGGTACTGATCCGGTTTTACAGAGAGGAAACTGAAGTGAAGTAACCTGCTGAATGTCAGACAGCTCCTGATTTGGACAATCAAACTGTGAGTCCAGGTGTCTGACTACACAGAATTCTTGCTCTGCCCAACCAGACTGCTGGGAGCCACGTCTTCCCTCCTCAGGCCCCTGCCTCTCCTGGGGGGCGTGGGGCCAGGTGGAAACCTACTTTTCTTGGGCCCTGAGTTCCCTTGGGCTTCCGGCAGGGGGCACCAGCCCTCCTCCTGAAGTCCTGGCATAAGATTGGAAAGGTTGGCGGTCCACTAGGTTTAAGCAGGATGTCCCCGTGTTAAAGCTCGTTTCAGTAGGAGGGGAAGGCTAGAAGCGATGTGCACAACTGCTGTCAGCAAAGAGAACTAAAAGTGCAAGAAGTGCCCCGGCGCCGGGGTTGAGGGCTGGGTCTCCAAAGGCAGAGAGAGAGAGGTCGAACACAGAGAGGGCTGCCCTTGCCTCTGAGGGCAAGGCCAGGGTCGGTGCTCACGCGACAGGTGACAGGAGCTCCCCCCACCCCTCATAGGCTAGGATGGAGCTGGGCTGAGCCCCATTCTGCTCCCCGGGGCCTGGTCCCTCCCCCACTCCCCGGGAGGCAGGGGACACTCACTGGCGAAGGGCGATGTGGCCGTGGAGCCATTGAGGAAGCTGGGGGACGCGGGCACACCGAGGCCGGCCACGCCCGGCGCCCCGTAGCCGCCGAGGCCAGCTCCACAGGAGGAGCTCCTGCGAAGACAAGAGCGGGCACGGCCGGGGCAGCCGCGGGCACCGGGAAGCGGGCAGCCCCGGGCCCGGCGCGGGGAGGCGGGCGGAGACGCCATACCTGGTTGCCGCCGGGCACTCCGTACAGGGCCTCCGCCAAGTCGGCCGCCCGCTTCAGCAGCACTTCCTGGGGGCAAGGAGGAAAACAGCCGGACGGAGGGGCGGCAGAGGGGCCGGGAGCCGCCTCTTCTCCCCTCGGCCACCGGACACCCTTCTCCCCGCCCCGCTCCTCTGAGTACCTTGGGCAGCCTCTCGGGGTCTCCGGGGTGTCTGGGAATGACTTTCTGTAGCCTCTGGAATCCGTAGTCAATGGTGGGCTCATTCAGGGCTGGGGAGAGGGGCGGTGTTTGGAGGACGCCCTCCCGGCACGGCGCCAGGGCAGGGCCAAGCCCGCCAGCAACCAGTCCGGGAGCCTTGCTGCAGACCTCTTCCAAGGCCAGCCCAAGCCTCTCGGAAAACTCCGGGCACTCGGGTCAGCGAGGCTCGGGAAGTTTCCTCAGTTCCTTTCTTGCTCATTCATCCAACAAATCTTTACTGAGCCAGCTGCTTGGCATTAACACACATGCACTATACGATCCCATTTGTGATTAGAAAAAAGGCAACTGTATATATATTAGCTTCAGTATTCCTAGGGGCAGGACTGGAAAGTTTTGTCTGCATTTGGTCTTATCAGGAGTGAATTATTTATTATAAAAAAAGAAAAAAAAATACCCAACAGTCTTCATGTATCACAGCTCTGGTGGCCTCTCAGCGGCACCTGACCGTTAGGGGTATGCCTGTGTCCCAGGAGTGGGCTGCCCCACACCCAGGGCTCTGGGGAGGACGCTGCAGCCTCCTAACCTGGCTCCCGAAGCCCTCCTCCTCCTCCTCACCTCCTCCTGTAGCCTGGCCCCGACCTATCTTACCAGCCTCAAAGGCCTACCTACCTTCTCCACTCCAACTCTAGATTTAGTGAATTTCCTTTAGTTTCCCCTAAAACGTAAGGCACTCCTTCACCGGTCTTCGTACTTGCCATTCCTTCTCCGGGGATGCCTTTTCCTCCTCATCTCTACCTCCTTATTCACCCCTCTGGTTCCAGCTTAGCAGTTTAGTCCACACTCGTGCCTGGAGGTTTTCTCTGACAACCACTAGCTCCTCTATTGTGTAACTCTACCCACCCCATGCTGTGTTCCCTGTGTTCCCCCCTCACTCTTATACTGGAGCTCCCCGACAGTAAGTAGGGTCACTACTGAGTGTCCAGTGCCCCTTGAAGGGCTTGGTGAATGTCTGTTAGGTGGGGTGGGGGAATGGGGAAAAGTGCCAGATGGTGGAGGTGGAGAGGATACGGGCCAGTGGTCAGATAGACCTGGGAAGGGGGATGAAGCCACATCTTCAGGAGTAGCTTACACTCCTGTCTTGTGTTAACTTCTCGCCCTGGCTTCATGCAAGGGGTGTGTGTGTGTGTGTTCGTGTGCATGCAACGTGAAGCCTGCGGTGGCTTGGGGGAACCAAGAGAACCGGGAAGATTTGGGGAGCAGCAAGCTATTAGGGGGCATCTTTGAAATAAATCTCCCTGTGGAGATGTTCTAGACACTGGGGAGTGCAGAAGGTGAAGGGGGTGGGGGGAGTTGCTCTGGAGAATGCTGGAGGCAGAGAGAATGTCCGGGCAGGGCGTCTGAGGACGTGGAGGCCAGGGAAGGAAACAGAAGCACAGGGAAAGAAGGTCCGGAGAGGAGGTGTCCTGGGATGTGGGGTGAGTGCCAGCAGGGGCTTAGGGGGCCTGGCTATTCGCTGACTCCTACACCAGGGCTGGTGTGTGCGGCGTGGGGCTCCATCCCACAACCCTGGGCCTCCCTTCACCCCCCTGACTCCTTACCTGTGTAGACAAAGCGGCCGGGGGCTCCCTTGCAAAATTGCTTGGACTTGTAGGACAGGGTCACCTCCACCACCCCAGGGATGTGCCGTGGGGGCGTCTGCACCCGTATGGCGTGGGGCGTGATGAGCTGCGAGGGGAGAGGGGAGGCCTGCGGGTTCTGACCCGGCGAGGGCAGGGTCCAGCCCCAGGCCGGGAGGGAGACCGGCGGGAGCGGCCCACCTCACTCCACACGAGCACGTTCCCAAACACGACCTGCAACCCGTCGAAGAAGTTGTCGCCGATGACAATGACGGTGGCGCCGCCCGTGGTCCAGCCCTCCCCAGGACTGATGGCCTTGATGCAGGGGGTGGCAGCTGGGAGGCAGGAGAGGAGCCAGGTCAGGGGCCCATGCCAAGGTGGGGACTGGGGCTGGCTGGGCCCGCGGCAGCGGGGCTGGCCTGGGGGTCCTGACCTTCGGAGGGGTCCAGGCGGCGCGCCCTGCGGCCATGCTTGGAGTTGTTGTGCACAAACATGTTGTCGGACACGGCCAGCACGTGTCCATCCACGCTCACCGTCGTGGACACCACCACCTGTGGGGAGAGCCAAGGCCAGCCTGGCTGGGGCTTCCAGTAAGGGACTGCTGCGGGGCACTGGCAACTTGAGGCCGGTGGCTGGATACTGGAGTTCAGGGTCACCGGCATGGGGAAGAGCTTCAGCCCCTCTGGAGCTGAGCTGGTGGAAGGGGGACCAGCCGGGTTAGGTGACACCCTCAGATGCACAGTCTCTGGCTGCCCAGGGGAACTGACCTCCAGGAGCCAGAAAAATCAAAAGCCCTGAAGAAAAATCTCTGACTCCTTGGGCAGAGTGGCTACTGTTTTTGCACCCACATATACCACAGGCTGTATCCCTAGCGCTCCAAGGCAGGAATGGGTCTTAGGCAAGTGGGAGTGAGTGTTTTGATGGAGGGGGAGCATTGGCCTGAGAGCCCATCAGCAGGAGCCCCCGCTCTTGGGAGGAAATTGGGGCTACCTCCTTCTCCCCGCTACCCTTCACTGGGTGGGGTGTGCAGGTTGGGGATGTGCTAAGGGCAGCTGCTCTCTGCTTCACGCTATGCAAATTAGCTGGGTTGTTAATCATGTAAAAATGTCACAATTAGCATCTCCTTAAGTGGGACTCTAATGAAGCCTCCCTTGGCAGCCAGCTTAAGTTGAGACAGAGCTGCCCCACCCCCAGCAAGCACCAGGCTCCAAAGCACTAGTCTGTGCAGGGGTCTGTCCCTGGGGCCTTTCTCAGGGTGGCAGGGCCACACCGCCCCGGCCGCCCCATCAGGATAGGGCAGGTTTGCAGGGGAGAACTCTCTCCTCAGACCCACCTGGAAGCGGCGCATGTCTCGGGGATTCCCCGCATTCTTTAGGCAGTTCTGGTTGCATTTGAGGAAGAACTTGAGGAAGAACCTGAAACAGTGTGGTCGGTGGGCTCAAGGGTCTGGGGGTTCTAGAAACAGATGAAGATCCAACTGCTTCCTGCCACGCCCTCTCCCAGCAGGGTAACTTCCCCTCTGCCTGCTCACACGAGGCACATACCCCACATGCCCATCCTAAGCTGCACACACACAGGGTACATGTGACACATTCAGTAGACCTGTCCCAACGACAACTTCCCTACACAGAAAATCCCCCACCTCCACAGTGTACAGATCACACAGTGCTTAATTATCTCACAAAGTATATACTCATCACATCTATACACAGTATATTCATCCTAGAGAACACATCCATTATATATACTACATATACCTAGGACTCATGAATTATTATACACACCATACGTAGCAGGTACTTCCACTTACCTGTAAACTTAACCCACACCATGTACGTTTGTCATAGTATATGCCCATCACACACAGAGGGCATCCATATCACATAGTGTATCCTTCCCCCAGAGTACACCTATCAGCCACAAGATGTTTTCTTACAACAGTATAACCATTATATCCACACTGTATATGCCTAATATACTACTACTCACAAGGTACAGCCATCACACATAATGTAGACCCACCACACTCAGGGTATACCTTCACAGAGGCATACACAATATATGCTCCACATCAGGTTGGACTCATCACACACATGTGGTATGCTAATCACACAGAATCTATACCATCATGCACAGTGTGTGCCCATCCTACATAGTATAGGCACAGAAAGAATATGCGTATATGCATTAGTGCACCATTTTTATGTTGTATATGATTACCCAGAATATAGTCATTGCAAATATTGTACCGTCATTACGGTAAAGTACAATGTACTGTATGTAGAGGTCCCCCCTACAACAAATCCCTCTCACACACAATAGACTCCCTGCCCCGGCACATCCCCCGCAAACAGATCTCCCTCATACACATTCTATATCCCTTATACACATAGCAAAAACCTAACCACACAGAGCATGTAGCCATCACATACACATGGTATACCTGTCAGACACACCGTACAGATACACGGTGAATACCTTCTTTTTCACATACGGTAATTAGAAAAAAGCACAGTATATGCAGCGATGTGACTGCTTTTTAGACAAACACATGAGAACTTGATCCTCCAGTCCTTCCGGGCAGTTGATGCGGATGGTGAGGCCTTGGCCCCGCCGCCCCGCCGTGAGGTAACCATGGATAATACTCTGGATTTGTACTCTTCATAAACTCAGGATACTATCAGTAATCTGCCTTCACCCCTACAGGACTCTGTGAGTATCCGGGAAGATGCCCTTTACAAAGCTGTAGTGTGCTGGGCTAAAGTCTGTGGGGGTCCTGGCACATGGCACAGCTTCCTGGGCCGCTCTATGAGCTCCTCCAGCAGCTGCCTGTTTATCAGCCCCCTGGTCTTGAACTCCAGATATGTATATCCATTTAACTCATCAGAGTTGCCTCCAAGCTCTACGAACATGAAATCAGATTTATTACAAGCTCTGAAAGCTTAGTCCCCAAAGAGGAGGTCCCCAAGTTCTGGGAGGGGTGGGCACCACTCCTGGACAGAGGTTTCCCAAGGGGGCCGTCCCTCATTGGGAGCTGGCAGCAGTCACTTTCCTGGAGATGCATCTCCCCTTGCACTCTGCCTGTGACCCCCTCAGCCCCTGTCATATTCCCCCACACAATGGGCACCCTTCTGGGAACCGTTTTTAGTTCCCTTTCCATAGAGACATTACATCGGCACGCATTTTCATCCATAGTGGACACCACCCAAAGAATACTTTCATGTAGTGTAGACCTTCTATACACCCCTGCAGAGCATTTGGAGGTGAAGACACCTCATGTGACCCCAAAAAAGTGCACACTCGTGTAGACACCACACACGTGCCCTCTGTACCCAACCCCACTCCCAAACCTGCAGAACCCTGGGATGTGGCTGGAGATGAGGGCTTTCCAGGCACTGCCTCACTGTGTGGCCTGGGGTAAATCCTTTCACATCTCTGAGATCCTTCCTTATTCATGAACCAGGAGAGTAGCAATTGATGCTTGCTGAGGTCCCTTCCGATCCTGTCTTCATTTCAGCCTCCCAAAGCCTCAGGCTGCTGTTTCCTGCAGGATCCTGGCTCCCCCTGGGGAGTCCCCCTTTTCATCCCCTCCTGCAGCCCTTGCCTGGCAGGTCTCCCACCCCCTCCCTTCCCAGTACAGGTTGCATCTGTCCTTTGGGTCCACACCAATTCTCACTCCCTGTCTGGCCAACCTCTTCTGGCCCTTCTAGGCTTTGGAGACCACCCCTCCCTGAGAACCTCAGGGCCCTGCCGGTACCTCCATCTATGCAGGCCTGTCCTGGGACATTGCAGTTTCTGAGCCTCGTTGGCATTATCTGCAGAGTGGTGTTGAGTAAAAAGCAGCCACACAAGACCTGGGCCTTCTGTGGGGGATACTGACGGTCAGTCTCCTTTTTCTTTCTCCCTGAGCCTCTAGCTCAGAGCTGCACACAGTCAATGCCATCAGTGGTGGAAGAAGGGTGGCTGAAATCTCACCCACCACGAGATGGTAGTCGGTGAGGCTGTGTCCAGCCAGTACCCACCCAGTCAGAGGCCAAGCCGATACTAACACTGCAGACAGCCTGCAGCCCTACCACCAGTCTCAGGGTCGTTAAGCAAAAGCATCTACAACTCGAAAATAAGGCAAAAAGATGACAGTGAGTCCTTTCAAAGTCATTCTGGAACAGTGGTTTTCAAAGTGTGGTGTCCAGACCAGCAGCATCAGCATCACCTGGGAACTTGCTGGAAATGCAGAATCTCAGGCCCCACTGCAGACCACTGAATCAGAAACTCCTGGGGTGAGACTCAGCCATCTGTGTTTTCATAAGCCCTCCAGGTCATTCCGATGCACCCTGAGGTTTGAGAACCACTGCTTTACAGCTGCACTACCCAATATGGCAGCCACCAGCCCCGAGTGGCACTGAGCACTTGAGGTTTGGTTAGTCTGAATTGCTGTAAGTGTAAAATACATACTGAATTCAAACACTTAGGAAAAAAGGAATGTAAAAATATCTCATTAGTAATTTTTTGGTGTTGATTACATGCTGAAATAATATTTTGGATATCTTAGGTTAAATAAAATATATGATCACAATTAATTTTACCAGTTTCAATTCGTTTTTTAAAATGTGGCTACTAGAAAATTTTAAATGACAAATGTATAATGGCTTACATCATATTTATATTGGACAGTGCTGTTCCAGAGTATTACATGGACAAAGCCACCTAAGAGTTAGCTGATTCTCTAGGAGAAAAATCTTTGACTAATATTTGCTATTAATGGGGGCCAGACTGTATAAAGTTAGGTGCTAATTTGCAGAAAACTGATAAGGTACAAATGATTTTTGTTGGGAGAAATAAATAACTTCTGTTTGGTAGAAAAATGAGCCCTAAAACTTACAATTTTATTGTCCTATGGACATTAACTAGCTTTGTGTCTAACTTGGGAGTCTTATTCAAGTATTTTTCACATATCCTGTTTTCTCTCCCTCCCTCCCTCCTTCTCTCTCTTCTCAACTCTTTCCTCAACTGTCTATATCAGTTTCTCTGAGCCTTCTTTGAACCAGCTTTGTCATCCTGCTGGTTCCTTCATTAATAAGTTACAGAAAACCTCAACACACGCTCAGTAATAATTTGTATGAGAATCATACTTCTAACATTTTGAATATTATGCTTTAAAAAGGGTGACTAGCACCCAAAGGGTCCTGTCTTCCAAGGTTAGTCTTGAAATTCTGCAGCACATGGCCTGGAGTTGGGGGATTTCCGTTCTGGTCTAGGAGAACCGGAAGTAGTGCCCAGACCTCTCACTCCTCCCAACAGTGCCTGGCTATCCTCAGCCTTGGAAAGGGGGCTCTGGGCCCTTCTTTCCCCACCGCTGGGAGACAGACACACCATCCACACCTCCGGAAGCTGGAAGGCCAGGGTGGGAATAACGTGAGGACAGTCCAGGAAATTTCTCCACAGGCTGGCACCACAGGGTGACACTTTGTTACACCTTGGGGGGTAGAGGAGAACCCAGAGCAGTCCGGGAAGGATGAGAATGGTGTCGGGAAGAGGAAGGAGGAACAGCAGATCCTTCAAGCCATGTCTTTGCAGAGGACAGATGTGGAGGCTGGGAAGTGGAGAGGGTCAGGTAACCCAGTGGGAAGGGGAGCTGTAGGAGGACACCCTACAGGGACCTAAGGCAGGAAGGGATGTGCACTTTGTTGAGGGCCTGTAAAATCCTGCTTTTCACCAGGGAAGCACCCCCCACATCCCAAACCTGGATGAGCCCTAGTGCCAGTGTTTTTGAGCATCTCCCCTCCCACCACCTAGGGGCTGGAAAAGAGCCTGGGGAAGCCCCCTTTCCCTGGCTGTGATGGGCCACAGCCCACAGGGTTGGCTGACCTGAGGGTGAGCATTTTAGGATGCCCCCTGGGTTGGGGCAATGACCTGTGCCCAGTGCCATCTCTATTGTGGCCTTAAGGTTCTCTGGGGGCACAGACTCCTCATCTGGGCCTCATAGAAAGGTCAAGTGCTAGAAGCTGCCATTAGAATTACTAGAAGAAACCACCATAAATATAAGCATGAGTTACAAATAAAATGCAAAACTATGCAAAAAAATTTTTAAGTGATCCAAGTCTAATCTATTGAGCACTTAGCAAGTGCCTGCAACTCTGCTGAGCCTACCACTTGCATTATCTTATTTAATCCTCTCATAATCCCGAGGTGGTGTGGTGTAGGTCTGCAATCATTCCCACTCTACTGATGAGAAAACCAAGGATCAGCAAGGCTAAGCTACAAAGTCACAGTAGATGCCAAAGTCAGGATACGAACTCGGTACTTTATGAACCACTGATACTGACAAGAGTCATGGAAAAGTCCCTGTAAGTGGGGTTTTCGAGTCCAACCCTGCCCCAGCCACGAGGCTGCCAATGCAGGACAGTGCAGCAAGCCTTCCTTCAAAATCAGCCGTGAGAGGCAGGCTGTGCAGGGACCAGATTAGCCATTTCATGGGGATTTCCTCAAGGTTACAAATTCATCAGGGGTGCAAAGGAGAGACTCAGGTCCTAGTTGGGGCCTTTGGCTATTGTGACAGCTGCTCTCAGTCTGAGAAGATTTTCAGGATTAAAGATCAGGACTTTAAGATGAGTCAAGAGTTGATCATTGTTGAAATTCAGTGAGGGACAGATGTGGTTCATTATTCTATTCTGCCTATATGTTCAACATTCTGTATAATAAAAAGTTCAATAAATAAAAGACCAGATGAAGAGCTCTGAACAGTGGTCATCCAGCTAATAAAGCATGTAAAAGGTGGAAGTTATGCATCACGACTGATGCCTATGATATAAGTGAAAGATAAGAGCAGTTCACCCACACACCTACCTTGCCACATCCTGAACTTAGTCTAGCCTTCCTAATCATTTCTATAAATGCTTTTTATTCCTCCCTGTAAACACAACTCAGGATGATATTAAAATGGACTTTCCTTGTCAATGGAATATTCCATACCAAAGAAGCAAATGCTGGATTGAATATGACTCAAGTGCAAACATGTGACTTGCACATAACTTCTCAGGTGTGACACCATTGCACAAGGAAAGCTCCCCTCGCAGAGTGCTTTACTCAAGAGACACTCAATACATAAGGAAAATGTGGAGGTGATGGATGTGAGTCCACTGTTAAACTCTGGGTTCTCAGGGGGTGGAGAGCAGAGTGGGATGGAGCTGCTCTTTGGAAGGCTGTGCCCAGGTATCATGGTGGGTTGGTGCCTGCTTGGGTTCCCCCACTCGCAGCTCCTGTGAGTGTTGGCTATTAAAGGGCTCACAGCTGGGGAATTCCCTGGTGGTCCAGGGGTTAGCACTCTGCCCTTTCATTGGGGGGGCCCGGTTTCAATCCCTGGTCGGGGGGAACCAAGATCCTGCAAGCCGCGTGGTGTGGCTAAATAAATGAATAAATAAATAAATGGCTCACAGCTGCCCCCACTACTCGAGAATTATCCTCAGCCAGAAGCATATGCTCCTCACCAGCAGCCCACAACCAAAGAAAGACCGACATCACAAGGAGGACCAACTCTTAGTACTATTCATACTCAAACTCCCCAAAGGATCAGGCTGAAGCTAGACTCCAGCTGAGACTGTCTCCTTCCTAAGCTGCTTCTCCTGCCTGCTCCTGCTTCCCTCACTTCTTTTCTCCCTAGAGCTCTCCTCCAATAAATCACTTTCACAAGAATCCCCATCTCCAGGTCTGTTTCTAGGAATCTCATCCTAAAAAATCAGGCACAGAACTTTCACCAGCTTTTCCCTCCCTACATCACTCTGAGATACTTACTTAGAGCTAAAATTATGTTTGCGCTTCCAAAGAGAAAGCTGTTAGGAACTGAAAGAGCTGGGCTGAGCCCAAGGATGCTTGCAGCTACAGGCCTGTCAGGAGCAGGGAAACGGAAATCTAGATCACAAATGCGGTCTGATAGAACTTTTCCAAAAATGATATCCACTAGCCACAGGTGGATTTTCTTTCCATTTTATTTTATTTTTAAAAATTGTTTATTTTTTAAAATTAATTTTTATTGGAGTAGATTTACAATGTTGTGTTAGTTTCTGTTGTACAGCAAAGTGAATCAGTTATACATATACATATATCCACTCTTTTTTAGATTCCCTTCCCATTTAGGTCACCACAAGCACTGAGTAGAGTTCCCTGTGCACATGTGGCTTTTGAGCACTTGAAATGTGGCTAGTGTGACTGAGAAACTAAAATTTCAATTTTTTTTTTTTTTCCGTGACATACGGCTTGTGGGATCTTATTTCCTTGAGGAGGGATCGAACCCAGGCCCTCTGCAGTGGAAGCAAAGAGTCCTAACCACTAGACCACCAGGGAACTCCCTCAATTTTATTTCATTTTAATTAATTTAAACTTAAATAGTCACATGTGGCTCATAGGCACCCTATCAGACAATATAGACCTAGAAAGAGGAAGAGCTGCAAGAGATACGTGGGTTGGAGCAGGTGTTCAAAGCAAGTGTCCTATGAAGGCTTTGGGAAAGAAAGCAGATTGAGAGCAAAGGGCAGAGTCAAACTAGAAATTTATTTCCAAGTGCAAAGTTGGCAAAGCAGCCTGTGGTGGGGAAATGGGGAGGGGGGTCCTCCTAATTTTCACCCCAAAGGGCCTCGCCTTTGGGCTCATGAGCCTCAGAGGAAATGGAACATCTGGGACAGGGTCTGTGCTCTCCACTGTTTTCATTGTCTGCTGCTCTCTGTCCCCGGCTCAAGGACAGAGAAGGATACAGATTGCTGGACCATTCACTCACTCAACAAATCCATTAAAAAAGATGTATTAAACACCTTTTATGTCAGGCAGTAGACTCCAGAGGTGAAAAAGATCTTAAGGAAATGACAATCCAGCAAGAAAGACAAAAACTCAAAGTACAACCAGGAAGATAGAACGGTGGGCACAGCAGGATAACTGGCCAATCTGCGGCAGCCACTCTGGCTGGGAGAGGTGGAAGAAGTCCTAGAAGTCGCACGTGATCTTGGGCATTTTGGGTCTTGGAGGACTCGGGGCTTTTTTCCTTGAATAGAAGTAGGATGCAGGAGCCCTCCATGCAAAAGGAATAACAGTCCTGCCAAGAGGTAGGTGGTATGCATGGTGCCCAGTGGTGCCTGACAAGACTGAGGAGGGCAGCTATGGACCAGAGCTCTTGGGGGATTGGCACCAAAACATGCAGGATTTGGACCCTGTGGGTGATGGAGAGTCAGCAGGAGGTGCCTTATATTGGCTGTGTCATTTGGAAGAGTCATTTGGCTTCCAAGGAGAGCGAGGCACCAAAGGGCCTAGGCCAGGGAAAGGATGGTGAATGAGGAGGTTGGTGTGATAGTCTAAGCCCAAGTGGGGGTGGCCACAGTGGCGGTGGCACATGCTACTTCCTGGCCTTGGCTTGGGGCAACAGCTAAGGCTGAGTACCCCTAGGGCCATAGACCCCTGCCAGGCTTGGACCTGGCCTCCCTACCATGATCTCCACTTGGGGCAGAGGTGGCTGCAGTGCAGATGGGCTGGGGGACTATAAATAGCTGGGGCGCATACATTAGCATGCCAATGCACCCGCACCCCATCCTCTATGCTAATGGCCCACCATGTGCCTGAACACCTTCTGTTCCCCTGCATGCATTTGCATGCACAATTAGCATAATCTTGTATAATTAATGAACAGCGTCAATTTTAGCTCCTAAGTAATTTGATTAACATGTTGATAGGGCACTTACTAGGCTCTCCAAACCTCAGGGCTGGGCATGGGCCTGAGGAGAGGGGGAGAGGAGGTGGAGAGACTACTAAGGGGCCCCCAGCTGCCCACGAAGAGTGGTGGTGATTCTACTTTCCCTTAATGGGGCCTGAGGGGAGGGAAGAAGGGTGAAGGGGCTGTTAATGGGAGGTCTCTGGGCACCCCATGTGGAGTGTCAGGGACAGGCTGGAGCAGTGGGTCACATGAGATGAAGCCTGTTTATTCCTGTGTGGACACAGACATACACATATACCCCTTGCACATCCCCCAGCCTGGGGAATCTTCTGTGAATGCAGAATATTGGATTCCATGGGAAGAACAGAACAGAAGGAGGGACTGAGAAAAAGTAGGAGGGCTGGGCGACAGGGGATGGATGGGCAGATGGAAGTCACAGAGAAGGATGGTGTGCTTGTGAGTGATTTAGGGATGTAAAGGGGAAGGTGGGGTCCCAAGACTGAAGGGAGGAAGAAGTCATGTGTTCCTCTGGCCTTGGGTGGGTGAGCCAGGCTCCAAAGCCAGAGACCCTGGTACTTCCTATTTGTGAATCATGTGACAAAGAGGTGGGGGGTTGGCAAGCTTCCACAATGTGCCAAGCAACCCAGGGCAGAGAGAATAGACAGAAGGTTGAATGTTGCCCCTATCCTATTAGAGAAGGACCCATTCCCAGCTTAGACCTCCCAGGGCCCCTGGCAGAGGCTCACATTCCTCTCCTGCTCATCTGTGTGGTCAGAGTCAGGAAGTACTTCTCTGGCTCTTAACTAAACTTCCCTGCTACTGTCTAGGCTCAGTTGTACTTACCCTCAAAGAGGATCAGTTGGGGTGAGGGTGGGATGGGGGATGAAATAATATTGTGGCAGGCACTATGCTGGCACCGCATCGATACATCTTACCTAACTTTACAACATCCCTACCATCTGAGGTCAGCTTCTTTTGACAAATGAGGAGACTGAGGCTGAACTTGCTCCGAGCCATAGGACAAGACAGTCCAGGTTGGCACGAGTCCCCAGCACTGACTAGCCCTTTAGAGAGAATTTATCATTCAAATTGCAGACAGTTCACTCACTAGCCACGTCCCACTCCACCTATTACAGTCCCCATGCCTGCACTCCCTCTCTCTTTCAATATCCTCTGGGGGCATTAACCACAGCTCTACTCCTGTCTCAGCACGGGGGCCACTCTGACCCCAGTTGCCCAGATGTCCTCCCATAAGTCCTTGCTCTGAATTAAGGGTGGCTTGGGGACCCTTGTCCTTGTGACTGGCATCCAGTCCACATGACTCCCAGGGTACATGGGGGAATTTCTTATTAACCCCTTCTGCATCTCCTTCCATCAAATGCACCTAGCTCTGAAAAGGCTGGAGTAGGGAAGGAAGTGCAGTTCATTCTGTAGGCAAGAGGGAAAACCTCAGTCCCACTTCAGCACTGACCCAGCAGGGAGGTTATAGGACCTCAGTTACCCCAAGGGGAATTGCCAGAATGGGCCCTAGACACAAGGCTGTGTTTGCAGCATTAGTATGGGAGCCAAGAGACCCTACTGGAAAGCATAGAAGGAGACAGATGCTACTGTGAGCTTGTTTTGTGGCTGCAGAGAAAAAGAATGAATGTTACAATGACCACTGGGTTAGGAGGAAGGGCTGATTCTTTCACAGCTCCCACAACCCTTCTCATCAAATTGCATTTGTCAGGTTGTATCTGACCTACGCATTGGGGTCTAAGTTTGCCCACAATGGGGTAGACTACAGCTTACCTCTGCCAAGTGGCTCAGACATGACCTGTTTCAACAGGGTCACTGTACAACATCCACTGTTCACCAGACACAGCTACATGCCAGGGAGTATCCATAGCCCGCAGTGCCTGTCCAACCGCAGGAGTCAGAGGAGGAGAGCTGTGGGCCTCCCATGGGAGGACATTTTCCCCATTCACTCCTGTATCACAGTCATCCTGGCCAATCAAGTAAATATTTAGTCTTAGAGCTGTGACATCCAGTAAGGTAGCCATATGTAGTTATTTAAGTTTGAATTAATTAAAATTAACTAAAATTTAAAATTCAATTTCTCAGCCACAGTAGCTACATTTCAAATGCCCAATAGGTACATGTGACTACTGACTACCATATGGGTCAGTGAAGCACATTTCCATCATTGCAGGAAATTCTTTTCCATAGTGTCGTCTTAAAGCCTTATATTGTTCTCTAGTTCCTCTTATCATTATGTAAAGGCTTATGTAATTGCGTTTTGTCTCTTCAACTGCTCTGTAAGCTTTCAGAGGGCAGGAATCATTGCTTAAACTTCTCTATCTTTTCCCAAGCATCTATCATAGTGCCTGCCCCACAGCAAGTACTCATTGATTCATAGTTACTATGACAGGATAAATGCTGTATCAAAGCCCCCAAATAGAACTTTGAGAATTGCAGAGCAAGGATCTTTGAAAATCTGTTCCTCCATAAAGCAACAGGAACATAGGCAAAAACTGTCAAAATCAAAATTTTCAGAACTCTGAAAATTAACAAAAGGTTTATAACAATCCAAGGGGTGTTTATTCAAGAAAAATGGCTGAATCTTAGTAAAAACAGAGAATTTTGCAGTGGTTTTTGCTTTGTTTTGTTTTGCTTTTTGGCCATGTTGCACAGCCTGTGGAATCTTACTTCCCCAGCGAGGGATTGAACCTGCTCCCCCTGCAGTGGAAGTGTGGAGTTCTAACCACTGGACCGCCAGGGAATTCCCTGTAGTGTTTTAATTTGCCCTATTCCCAGCTCTTCAGTAGGCTTGCAACCATGGTAATTGTAAAAACTAGCAGCCTAGTGGCCACTAAAAGGGACAGATTCGATTTGGAACTTCTCAACAAGTTGTATTCCCAGACAATTGTCACTATTTGATCTGTCTGGCAGTTTCCTGACAGCCCTATTTTTAGGACTTGTTATTTGACCTGACTTAGAACTTGCTTAGTGGGAAAAACCCTACTCTCAGGGTGTTTGTTGAAAACAACCTGTAGCAATTGTTGAACACTGCTGTTGCTTGAGACAATGACACTGGTTGAGGCAAACAAGTGTCTGGCCAAAAAACTTTAAAGGAAAAAGTGGGAATGAGATGTTCATAGGGGGCTCTGAAAAGCTCTTATATATTTCTGGATATCTAAAAGGCCATGTGTATGTGCAGGGAAGAGAACATGTCCAGGAAAGATCTCCAAAGGCCCTACTCTCATCTCTGGCCAACCCCGAAACTCTGCACAAGCAGGAAGTAAAGGTTAAGGCAAAGTTGTAAATTGCTGGGGCATTGAAGGCATGCCACAACACACACACAGAACATTTTGGCAAGGGTTGAAGACTTATTGGTTCAAGGCATTTAAGGAAATGCCTGTCCAATCATGAGCTGACCACTAACCTAACTGAACAGAAACTTCTGTGGCCACACATGACAGAAAATATAGACTCTATATAATCAGTCCAGGAAAGTCACTAAACAAACAAACAGCAACAGCAACAAACACTGGGAAGAGGGATATGATATCAAGAGTTACCACATTATATTATTAAAATATTGAGTTCTCAACAAATAATCATGAAACATGTGAAGTAACAGGAAAGTATGGTCCAAATGTGAGACATAAAGCAGTCAATAGGAACTGTTCCTGAGGAAGTCCACATGTTAGACTTACTAGACAAAGATTTTAAATCAGCTATTATAAATATGTTTAAAGAACTAAAGGAAACCATGTCTAAAGAACTGAAGAAAAGAATGAGAATAATATCTCACCAAATAGGGAACATCAATAAAGAGATATAAATTATTATAAAGAACCAAATTTAAATTCTGGAGCTGAAAAGAAAAATAATTGAAATAAAAATTTTCTAGAAGAACTCAACAGCAGAAGAAAAATGAGTTGACAGAAGACAAATTTCAGTGAACTTAAGATAAGTCAATTGAGATTATACAGTTCTGGAACAGAAAGGAAAAAGAATGAAGACTGAACAGAGCCCATGATGTTGTGAGACACCATCAAACATACCAACATATGCATAATGGGGGTCTCAGCAGAAGAGAAGAAAGGAAAAGGGGCAGAAACAATGAAGAAATAATGACCAAAAACTTCCCAAGTTTGATGAAAAACCTTATCCCACACATACAAGAAGCTTAATGAACTCCAAGTAGTATGAACTCAAAAAGATCCACATGTAGACAGACACATCATAATCAAACTATTGAAAGACAAAGACAAAGAAGGAATCTGGGAAGCAGTAAGGAAGAGAAGCAACTCATCATGTACAAGGGAGCCTGAATAAGATTAACAACTGACTTATTACCAGAAACCATGGAGGTCAGAAGACAGTGGGATGATATAAAGTGCTGAAAGAAAATGACTGTCAACCAAAAATTCTATACCCAGCAAAACTACCCTTCAAACATGAAGGATAAATTAAACAAAATTAAATAAACATGAAAGATTAAGACATTTCTAGATAAACAAAGACTGAAAAAATTCATCACCAACAGATCTTTCCTATAAGAAATAGTAATGGGAGTCCTTTAGTGTGAAATGAAAGGATACAAGACAGTAATTCGAATCCCCATGAAGAAACAAATAATACTGGTAAAAGTTAACTATTCAGGTAAATATAAAAGACATTATAAATGCATTTTTGTTTGTAAGTATTTTGTTTTCCTACCTAATTTAAAATACAAATGTGGGCTTTGAGAGTCCGCCTGCCAATGCAGGGGACACGGGTTCGTGCCCTGGTCCGGGAAGATCCCACATGCCGCGGAGCGGCTGGGTCCCTGAGCCATGGCTGCTGAGCCTGCATGTCTGGAGCCTGTGCTCCGCAATGGGAGAGGCCACAACAGTGAGAGGCCCACGTACCGCAAAAAAATAAAATAAAATAAAATAAAATACAACTGCACATGTGGGGGGGTAGGGGGTACATGGAACACTGTACTTTTTACTCACATCTTCTGTAAACCTAAAACTACTCTAAAAATAAAATCTATTAAAGAAAACATCAGAAAGTAGTAATTATAAAACTGTGTTGATGGGCTTATAATGTGTAAAGATATAATGTGATTGACAAGGATGTGACAAGGAGAGGAGGGGGAATGGAGCTATATTGGAGCTATATATGGAATCCATTATATATTATTTTACATACTTGTATACTTAATTTTGAAATTAAGTTTATATTCAACTAAAATAGATTGTCTTAGGGACTTCTATGGTGGTCCAGTGGTAAAGAATCTGCCTTACAATGCAGGGGACGTGGGTTCGACCCCTAGTCAGGGAACTAAGATCCTACATGCTGCAGGGCAACTAAGCCTGCGTGCCACAACTACTGAGCTCATGTGCCTCAACGAGAGAGCCCGTGTGCCACAAACCACAGAGCCCACATGCTCTGGAGCCCACGCACCACCACTACAGAGCCCATGTGCCCTGAAGCTTGAGCACCACAACTACAGAAGAGAAAAACCTGCCGCCACAACTAGAGAGAAGCCCACACGCTGCAACGAAGAGCTTACATGCTGCAGTGAAAGATCCCGCATGCCTCAACGAAGATCCTGTGTGCCACAACTAAGATCCAATGCAGCCAAGAATAAATAAAATGAATTAAAAAAGAAATAGATTGTCCTAAATTAAGACACCGAATGTAACTCCCAGGGCAACCACTAAGCAAAAAAGCAGTAATGGAGGAATAGAGCCACTATATATATGACAGATAGAAAACATAGCAAATGGCAGACATAAATCCTACTTTATCAGTAATTACATTAAATATAAATGGATTAAACACTCCAATTAAAAGGCAAAAGTTGGAAGAATGGATTAGAAAACATTATCTATATGCTGTTTATGTAAGATATAGTTTAGATTCAAAGACAGAAATAAGTTGATGATAAAAGTGTTGGAAAAGATTTGGAAAAGGGTTAAGAAAGCTCTAACCAAAAATTTCTGGAGCAGCTATATTAATATCACACAGAATAGACTTTAAGACAAAATTGTTACATAAGACAAAGACAGATATTTTATAATTATAAACATGTCAATCTATCAGAAATAACAATTATAAACATATGTGCACCTGATAATAGAGCTCCAAAATACATGACACAAAAAATGATGGAACCAAAGGAAGAAATAGATAATTCAACAATAATAGTTGCAGATTTCAATGCCCTACTTTCAATAATGGATAGAATGACTAGATAGAAGATCAACAAGGAAATAGAAGACTTGAATAACACTCCTTATCGCAACTCACACAATAAATTAATTACATTTTACATAGCACCTTCAAGACTTAGCATAATAAAGATTTCATTTCCACCTAGGGTGATCTGAATTAAACACGGTCTCCATAAAAATGACACACAATCAGAGTGTAAAGGCAACCTACAAAATGGGAGATAAGATTTGCAAATCATATATCTGATAAGGGGTTAATATCCATAATATATAAAAACTCCTACAACTCAACAACAACACTACAACAAATAACCCAATTAAAAATGGGCAAAGGAATTCAACAGACATTTCTCCAAAGATGATGTATAAATGGCCAACAAGCATCTAAAAAGATGCTCAGCATCACTTGTCCTTAGAGAAATGCAAATCAAAACCATAATGATACATCATCTCACACATATTAGGGTGGCTACTATAAAAATGTAAAAAAACACAGAAAATAACAAGTGTTGGTGAGGAAGTGGAGAAATTAGAAACCTGTGCACTGATGGTGGGATTATAAAATGGTGCAACTGACATGGTAAAAAGTATAGTGTTCCTCAAAGAATTTAAAAGACAATCATATGATTCAGCAATCCCACTTCTGGTTATATATACCAAAAAAAACTGAAAGCAGGGTCTCAAAGAGATATTTTCACACTCATATTCATAGTAGCCAAGAGATGGAAGCATCTGAATGTCTATCAATACATGAATGTGGTATATATATAAAATGGAATATTATTCAGCTTTAAAAAAGAAGGAAATACACATAACATGTAGCATCCTATTACATGCTACAACACGGATGAAACTTGAGGACACTATGCTAGTTACAAAAAGACTAGTACTGCATGATTCCACTTATATGAGGTATAAGTATATATGTATAAAGTAGCCAAATTCATAGAAACAGAAAGTAGAATGGTGGCTGTGAGGACTAGGGAAGGGGAAAATGGGGAGTTGTTGTTTAATGGGTATAGAGTTTTTGTTTTGCAAGAAGTTCTGGAGATCTGTTGCACCACGATGTGAATATACTTAATAATACTGGATTGTACATTCAAAAATAGTAAAGATGACAAATTTTATATTATGTGGGTTTTTTTTACCATAATTTAAAAAATGACATGAGGAAGTAATTCTTTGGTAACCTAGACAATCTAACTGTAAGGTTAATATGAAAAATATGATTAAGAATAGTTGGGAAAACAGAGTAATGAAGAAAGAGTACTAGATCTACCAGTTACCAAAACATTTTATATATCTTCAAAAAGTAAAAAAGCATCATATTTCCATATGAATAAATAGATAGTAGGTATAATAAAATAGGATGGAAAGTTCAGAAATACATGCAATTACATTTATACTATAGCATTGGGTGATATTTACAATTGGTGGGAGAAAATGGATTATTCAGTAATTGCTGCTGGGACAACTAGCAGCTATCAGAAAAAAATATATAGATGGACCCATATTTCCTACCGTTCACCAGGGTAAATTCCAAATGGATGATTTCCTCTTCCAGCATTATGGCAGACTACATATCTTGAAGTGCCTTCCCATTATAACTAGATCCTGTGCTTTTATCTAAAAGGTAAGGAAAATCTCCAAGGATATTAAAAATCAAAAACAAGTAAGTTGAAATCTGAGTGGAAACCATGAACTATAAGCTAACACAAATATTAGGGTTGTAGTGGTAGCAAATGCCAATATAAACACTGGGATGGAGAACAGAGACACCTCAGAGGAGGGCTCTGGATCCTCTGAGGAACCTAGAAAGGTCCCAGGTTGGTAGCACCCCCGTTCCTGTTAGAATCAAACAAAAATCCTTCCAGAAGAAAGCATACCCCATTTTGGACCCGATTTGGTTCAACAAAATATGAGCTAAAATTATCACTACTACAACAATAAAAACAAAAGCACCAAACCAAGGAACAAGCTTCATGAATGAGAGTCAGCAGAAGGAATGAACAATAGATTTAGAACCCCAAGGACTTTAGATATTGGAACTATCAAATAGAGAATGTTGTGTTAGTTTGTGCTGTACTTTTCTGCAGCAACAATGGAAATATTTTCAAATTGCTAAGTAAAAAAAAAAAAAACACAAAAACTATCAATCTAGAATTATATTCCCAGGAAAACCATTTTTCAAGAAAGAGACTGATATAAAGACATTAATAGCAAAACAAAAGTGAGCATGTTGTTTACCAACACAGACCATCACTAAAGTACAAACTTCTTAAAAGAGGTACTTCAGAAAGAGAGAAAATGACCCCAGAGGAAGTTGTGAGATGCACAAAGGAAAAGAAGAGCAACAAAATTTGGCAAATCTAAAGAAAAACTGTTCATCTATAACAAAAAGAATTATAACAATGTGTGGAATTTTAAAAGAATTAAATTTCTGTGCTACATGGCTTATAAATGGGACAGGGGTAATAAAACAATCTAAGATCAGTGGTGTGCTGGTAAATGTTTAACAACAACTTCTGGGGGGAAAACCCCTGATTTATAATGTTTGTTGATTTCTATGGTTATAAATATATATGTTTCCCCCATGGCTGATTTCAAGCTACCAATATGATGTCATTAAATATGGAGTTGAGAAGAGATGCTAACAATTAGCTCCTATGGACCAGTATGAGCCAGCTCCAGCACACCACTGTCAAAAATCCTAGTATTATTAAAAAAAAAAAAAATCCTAGTATTAGTCAGGAAAGGAATTACAATTTTGTTAGGAGTATATAGTAAATGTCAAGGGTAATAAATAAAAGCATAGAAATGAAGTGAATAAACTTCTAAACCAGTAAATGGAAAAACTGAATAAGAAATACATACACTACATCAAAATATTCAATTTATTGAAATATTGAAATTGAAAATATTCAATTTATTTTTTTAAATAGCAAGAAAGGAAAACAAAGAAACATGGAAGTGGAACAAATAGAAGGCTCAAAGCAAGATGGTAGAAAAGAGTTGAAATAAATCAATAATCTCAATAAGGTAAATGGATAAACTTGCCAGTTAAAAAATAGACTAGATTAAAAAAAATAAACCCAGTGATATACTGTTAAAAGAGAAATATCTGGGGCTTCCCTGGTGGCGCAGTGGTTGAGAGTCCATCTGCCGATGCAGGGGACACGGGTTCGTGCCCCGGTCTGGGAAGATCCCACATGCCGCGGGGCGGCTGGGCCCATGAGCCATGGCCTCTGAGCCTGCGTGTCCGGAGCCTGTGCTCCGCGACGGGACAGGCCACAACAGTGAGAGGCCCGTGTACCGCAAAAAAAAAAAAAAAAAAAAAGAAAAAGAAAAAGAAAAAGAAAAGAGAAATATCTGAAACATAAGGACACATAATGGTTGAAAATAAAAGGACAGAAAAAGGTATATGAGGCAAATATAACCAAAAGTTGAGAGATCCTTTAAATAATATCAGATAGGGAATTCCCTGGCAGTCCAGTGGTTAGGACTTGGCACTTTCACTGCTGGGGACCTGGGTTCAATCCCTGGTCAGGGAATAAGATCCCACAAGCCTTGGGACATGGCCAAAAATAAATAATATCAGATAAAATAGACTTTAAAGCAAAACTATTATTAGAAATAAAGGATCAATGCTGATAAAAGGCTCAATCCAGAAGGAAGCTATAAGATTTTAAAACCTGTCCACATTTATAAAAATAACATGAAATTTCAGTTTATCTTTGTGGGATATAATTGATGAAACCCACAAAGGTAAGCTGAAAGTTCATGTGCAAGATTATAACCTGACCTCTCAATTTTTAATAGGTCAAGCAGACAAAGATAAATAAATACAGACGTGAACAACACAATTAATAATCTTGAAAAAATGGGCATATATAAAATGGTAGACTCCTAGATCCAAAAAGATCAATGAACTCCAAGCACAAGAAACATGAAGAAAACTACAACAAAGCACATCATAATCAAGTTGCTAAAAATGAGTAATAAAGAAAAAAAATTTAAAGCAGCCAAAGATAAAAGAAATATGTACACAGGAATAAAGATAATAATGGTATCAGATTTCTTATTGGGAATGCAAGAGAAAAGACAGTGGAGCAACATCGTAAAACAACAACTACTACTACTACTGCCAACCTATAATTCTATACCCAGTGAAAATATCTTTCAAAAAATTACAAGAAATATTAAAGGATGCCCTTCAGGCGTAAGAAAAATGATACAAGATGGAAATATGAATCTATGGAAAAGAATGAAGAGCAATAGAAATAGTTACATGGGTAAATATAGGATATTTTTCATATAATTTAAATCTGTTTAAAAATAATTGACTGTTGAAACAAACATAATATCAATGTACTGTAGATTATAGAACATATATAAAAATAAAATTTAAGACAATAGCATGAAGTGGTATAATTTAAGGTAGACTGCAATAAGTTAAAGATGTGTACTTTAAGTCCTAAATCAATTATTAAAATAACAAAATAAAGAATTTTGCTAATAAATCAACAAAGGAGATAAAGTTGAATAATAAAAAATACCTGAATAATCTAAAAGAATAGAAAAAAAGGAAAAGAACAAAAAAGAGACCGAACACCATAGAAAGCAAATATCAAGGTGATAGACTCAAACTTAATCATATCAACAGTCACATTAAATGTAAATGGTCTAAATATACCAATTAAAAGGCAGAGATTATCAGATCAGATGAAAAACTGAACGACATGCTGACTATAAGAAATGCATGTTAAGGACTCAGAGGCAAAAAAAATATACAAATCAAATTTCACTGCAAAGTAAAAGAGCTGTTACAGTGGAGGATTACTGGACTGAATGTCAATATTATGACAGAAAAAAATATATGTATGTGTCACCTTGGGCGTGTTACTTAACTTCTTGTCTCATATGTAAAATGGGATAGTAGTAGTATTGTTGGGAAATTATGTGAGATAGTATATGTAATGTAGAGCACTTAGAATGGTATATGGTTCAACCAAAGACTATATATGTGTTTGCTTTCTTCATGGTATTTTATTGTGTATATGCAATATAATTAATTTAGCTAGTTTCCCATTGATCAATGTATAGCATTTTCAATTCCTCTGCTATTCCAATGTTGTTGTCAATATCCTTACATATCCATTACCATTGGCCAAAAAAAAAAAAAAAAGATAGTCTCCTTATTTTTCTCCTAGATTAACTTTTTTCATATTTAGATTTTCATTATTCTTATGGTTGTTTGATTTTTGTATTTGGTTTGTATTAGAAATCTATGACTATTCCCACTGCCACCCTTAAGTAAAATAAATCACCCTTAAATAAAATAAAATAAATCTCAAAAGTAAGTTAGCTATGGTGTTAGAAGTTAGTACAGTGGTCACCTTTAAGGAAGAAAGAAAGGTATAATTATATTTACTGACCAGGGTGGTAGGTGTGTTCACTTTGCTGATATACAATGATCTATAAACTAATGATTTGTACATTTTTCTGTATACATGTTGTAGTGGTGTGCTAAAGCTGGTTCACCCTAGTTCATGAGGGCCAATTACTAAACAGGAATTTGTGAGTCAAGTGTCAAACTGTTGGTAGCTTAAAATTAACCATTAAGAGAGTATTTACATCATTAATTTAACAAAAATTACAAATGAGCAATTTTTCTTTTCCCAAACTGTATGTATTTCTGTTATACTGCAATAAAAAAAGTTTAAAAAAAAGAAATGCATGTTAAATATAAAGACACAAATAGATTAAAAATAAAACAATGGAAAAGATTTATCATGCTAATACTAGTCAAAAGAAAGTTTGAATGGCTATATTACTATATCGAAGTAGATTTTATGGATTCATAATAAAGGGGTCAATTAAACAAGAGGACATAAAATAATCCTATATATCTATGTACCTAATAACAGTTTTTCAAATTATATGAAACAAGACTGATAGAACCTCAAGGAAAAATAGACAAATCCACAATAATAGTTAGTCATTCCAATACCCTTCTCTCAATAACAGAAAAAAAAAACAGGCAAAAAGTCAGTCAGGATATAGTAGACTCAAACAACACTTACCAACTAATGTGGCCTATTTGATATTTATAGGACACTCCATCCAACAACAACAGAAAACACATTCTTCCTAAGTGCACACAAAACATTTATCAAGGCAGGCTATATTCTGGGCCATAAAATGCGTCTCAAAAGATTCAAAAGGATTCATTTTATACAAAGTATATATTCCTTGACAATTGAATTAAATTAGAAACCAGTAATGGAAATATCCTAAGAGAATCCCCAAAATTTTTGAAACTAAATAACGCATGGGTTAAAACAAAACTCAAAAGGGAAATCAGAAATTAGTTTTAATTAAATGGAAATGAAAACATAACATATCATGATTTGTGGTATGACCCTAAGGCAATACTTAGAGAGAAATGCATAGCACTAGAAGTTTGTTTTAGACAGAAGGAAAGGTCTTAAATAAATGACCTCAGTTTCTACTCTAGGAGACCAGAAAAAGGAGAGGAAATTAAGCCCAGAATAAGCAGAAGAAAGGAACTAATAAATATCAAAATAGGAAATAGATAAACAATAGGGAAAATCAATGAAACCAAAAGGTTCTTTTAGAAGGTCAATAAAATGGATAAACCTGTAGCCTGACTGATCAGGAAAAAAGAAGACACAATTTGCCAGTATCAGAAATGGGAACGCTGACATCACTGCGGATTCTAGAGATATTGGATAGGGAACATTATAAACAATTTTGTGCCAACAAATTCAACAACTTATAAGAAATGGACAAATTCCTTGAAAGATACAAATTACCAAAGTTCATTCTAGAAAAAGTAGATAGGCTATTCTATTAGACATTGAAATTATAGTTAAAATACTTGCCACAAAGAAAAGTCCAGGCTCAGATGGCTTCACTGGTGAATTCTACCAAGCACTTAAGGAAGAAGTAATACCCATTCTACACAAACTGTTACAAAAAATTGAAGAGCTGGTTATACCTCCCATCTAAATCTATAGGCCAGTATATCAGCACACCTGATACCAAAACCAGACAAAAGTTATAAGAAAATTAAAGACAAATATTCATCATGAACATGCAAAAACTCTAAACAAAATTTTATTAAATTGAATCCAACAATATATTAAAAAGATAATACACCATAACCAAGTGCAGCTCATCTGGGAAATGCAGGGTTGGTTTAACATCGGAAAACCAACTGATGTAATTCATCATATTAAACTAAAAAAAAAAAAAAAAAATCTTAATAGATGCAGAAAAGCCCTTGACAAAAATCTAATACCGATTTCTGATAAAAACTCCCAGTAACAAAAAATAGTAGAGAATTCTCTCAACCTGATAAAGGCATCTATGAAAAACCTATAGCTACACACACACACACACACACACACACATACATACATACATAAAAAACATACATACTGGTGAAAGACTGAGTAATTTCCACCTAAGATCAGGAACAAGATAAGTGTCCATCCTCACCACTGCTACTATCAACATTGTACTGGAAGGTCTAGCCAGTACAATCAGGCAAGAAAGATAAATAAAAGTTATCCAGATTGGAAAGGAATAAATAAAAGTGTCTTTATTTGCAGATGACATGACTGTCTATAAAGATAATCTGTTGGACTCTTTGAAAAGTTACTAGAACTAATAAGTGAGTTTAGCAAGGCTGCAGGCTACAGAATCAGTTATACAAAAATTCATATTTATATATACCATAAATAAACCATTGGAAATTGAAATTCAAAACAGCATTTACAATAGCATCAAAATAAAGAAATACTAAAGGATAAATCTGAACAAGCGATGTGAAAGATCTGCATTCTAAAAACCACAAAATATTGATGAGAGAGATTGAGGAAAATCTAAATAAATGGAGAGATATGCCTTTTTCATGGGTTGGAAGGCTCAATATTGTTAAGATATCAATTTTCCCAAATTAGTCTAGAGATTCAGAGTCCCAGTCAATCTCTCAATGGAATTTTTTGTAGAAATTGACAAGTTGATGCCCAAATTCATATGGAAATGCAAAGAAAAAAGTTGCAATGAAGAAACAAAGTTGGAGGACCTATATTACCTGATTTCAAGAATTGTTATAAAGCAACAATAATCAAAACAGTGTGGGGCTTCCCTGGTGGCGCAGTGGTTGAGAGTCCACCTGCCGATGCAGGGGACCTGGGTTCGTGCCCCGGTCCAGGAAGATCCCACATGCTGCGGAACAGCTGGGCCTGTGAGCCATGGCCGCTGAGCCCGCGCGTCCGGAGCCTGTGCTCCGCAACGGGAGAGGCCACAGCAGTGAGAGGCCCGCATACCGCAAAAAAAAAAAAAAAAAAAAAAAAAAAAAAACAGTGTGGTATTGGCATAAAAGCTAGACTAAGGAATCAATGGAACAGAATAGAGGCCAGAAATAACCCCACACTTATATAAACAATTGATTTTTTACAAAGTTTACAAGAAATGGTGCTGGAACATATATATATATATGTATGTATATTGCAAAACAAATATATATTGCAAAACAAAACGAAACGTCTTGAATCTATACCTCTCATCATCTACAAAAATTAACTCAAAATGGTTCCTACTCCTAAACGTAAAACCTAGAACTACAAAACTTATAGAGGAAGGGGGAAGTTTTCTGTGACCTTGGGTTAGGTAAAGATTTTTTAGCTATGACAACAAAAACACAATACACAAAAGAAAAAAATCTATAATTTGGACTTTATCAAAATTAAAAACTCATGCTCTTCAAAAACACTGTTAAGAGAATGAAAAGACAAGCCACGGACTGGGAAAATTTTTCTGCAAAATATTTATCTGATTTTTATCCATAGTATATAGAGAACTCCCACAACTCAGAAATTAAAAAACAACCCTATAAAAAGGGAGGGGGTGAACAAACACTTCCCCCCCCAAAAAAATATAGATGGCAAATAAGCACATGAAAAGTTGTTCAACATCATTAGTCATTAGGGACATGCAAATTAAAACCATAATGAGATATCACTACACATCTATTAGAATGGCTAACATTAAAAACAGAGATCATTCTCATGTTGATGAGAATGTAGAGGAATTACAACTCTCACACTCTGCTGGTGGGAAACATGAAATGGTACAACCACTTTGGAAAATAGGCGACTACATATGAAGTTAAACATATACTTACCATACACATACACATATACATATACAACCATTCTACTACTTATTTTAGCCAAGAGAAATGAAAGCACTTGTCCATATAAGAACTTGTACATAAATGTTTATAAAACTTTATTTATAATAGACAAAAACCGGAAAGAACCCAAATGTCTATCAAGAGATGAAGGCATATTTTGCTATATTCATACAATGGAATACGACTCAGCAATAAAAAGAAATGAACTATTAATACATGTAACAAAATGGATAACACAAAAAAATTATGCTGAGCAAAAGAAGCTAGACAAAAGAAAAAGCACATACTGTATCATCCCATTTATATAAAACTCTAGAAAATGCAAACAAATCTATGATGACATAAAGCAGATCAACTGTTGCCTGAGGATGGAGGTAAAGGGAGAGAGGGAGAGATTCCAGGGAGGGCATGAGAAAACTTTTGGGAATGAAGGATATGTTCACTATCTCAACTGTGGTGATGGTTTCATCAGTGTATACCTATGTCAAAACTTTTCAAATTGTATGTCTTATGCCTGTTTTATTGAATATCAATTATACCTCATAAAGTTAATTTTAAAATAAAGAATAAGGAAACATACTTCTAAATAGCCCATGTATTAAAAGAGAAATCATAACAAATTTAACAATCCTTGGAACTGATAATGAAAATATGAGATATAAAAATGTGACATAGGGACTTGCCTGATGGTCCAGTGGTAAAGAATCCGCTTTCCAATGCAGGGGATGAGGGTTTGATCCCTGGTCGGGGAACTAAGATCCCACATGCCGTGGGGCAACTAAGCCCCCGCGACACAACTACTGAGTTTGTGCACCTCAAGGAGACAGCCCACCTGCCACAAACTACAGAGCCCCTGCGCCCTGGAGCCCACGTGCCACAACTAGAGAGAAGCCTGTGTGCTGCAACGAAGGGCCCACATGCTTCAACAAAAAGATTCTGCATGCCTCAATGGAGATCCTGCGTGCTGCAACTAAGACTCAACGCAGCCAAAAAAATAAATAAAAATAAAAAATAATGTGACATAGAGGAAACATAGTATTTTAAGGAAATGTCATAGCCTTAAATGATTATATTAGTAAAGAAGGTCAACAATTAATGAGCTAAACATCCAACTTAAGAAATTAAAAAAGAACAACAAAATAAACCTAAAGAACTAAGAAGGGAGATGATAAAGATAAATGCAAAGTTAATGTAATGTGAAACAAACATTAGAAAAAGCTTGATGAAGCTGTCAGTTTTTAGAAGACACAAATAAAAGTAAAAATCGCTAGCAAAACTCATCAAGGAGAAAGATATGATACAAACAATTAATATCAGAAATGGAAAAGGCTCACAGCTAAAGATACAGCAGAGGGACTTCCTTGGTGATCTAGTGGTTAAGAATCCACTTTCCAATGCAGGGGACGCAGGTTCAAACCCTGGTTGGGGAACTAGGATCCCATCTGCCTCAGGGCAACTAAGCCCACGCACTGCAACTACTGAGTCCATGTGCTCTGGAGCCCGCACACCACAACTAGAGAGCCCACATGCCACAACTACTGAGCCCACGTGTTCTGGAGCCCACGCAACACAACTAGAAAGCCCGCACAACGCAACTAGTGAGCCTGCGTGGCACAACTAGAGAGAAGCCAGCAAGCTACAATGAAGAGCACATGTGCTGCAACTAAGACCCGATGCAGCCAAATAAATAAATATTTTTTAAAAAGATACAGCAGAGATCAAAAAGATAAGAGAACATTATGAACGACTTTACGGAAACAAATTTGAAAACTTAGGCACATTGTACAAATTCCTTTAAAAATGTAACTCATGAAAATAGAGTAAAAAAGAAATAAAAGGCCTAAATAGTCCTATGACCATTAAAATATGAATAAAAGACTTAAAAATCCTCTCTCCTCAACCCCACAAACTAAAACCAAATTGTAACAAATTTTCAAGGAACAAATCATTACAAACTAATACAAATTCATTCAGCAAATAGTAAAAGAAAGAACATGCCCCGTCTAATTATTTAAGGGTCTTATACCACGGACTGTCAAAATCATACTAGGACATTGTAAGAAAAGAAAATTACAAGCCAATCGTGTTGAACATAAATGCAAAAATCCTAAATACTATTAACAAAGCAAATCCTGTAGCATTTAAAGTAGATAGTAAATCATCATCAAGCTAGGTTTATACCAGGAGTAGTTCAGTATCAGAAAATCCATTAATGAAATTCAGTACATTAACAGTTTAAAGGAGAAAAGCCATATGATCAATTCAATACATGTAGAGAAAAACAACACATGAAATTCAACATCTGTTCATGAAAAAAACCCAAAAAACAAAAATTAAAAAACTCTCATACCAACCATTTTTAACTTGATCAAGTATAGTTACCAAATAGCTACAATTAGCAACATTTTAAATGGTGAAACACTGGAAGCATTTTCTTTAAAATAAAAAACAAGCCAAGACTGCCCATTATCACTCCTTATTTTCTCAAGGTTGTACTTGAGGTTCTAGTCAGTGCAGTAATGTCAGAAAAATAAATAAAATGCAAAAGGATCGGATAGGAAAAACAAGTCATTTTTTACATGGCTGTCTCTATAGAAAAAACAAAACAAAAGAAATCTAAAGACAAATATCTACATGCAAATATCAATCGTATTTCTTTATACTATCAACAAAGACTTAGAAAGCATAGCAAAAGATATAATTTACAATAACAACAAAATATAAATTGTACCTAGAAATAAGCTACCCATGCAACTGAATGGTTCATTCCCTCACCTCTTCAAGTCCTTCCTCAAACTCCATCTTCTTAATTTGGCCTACTGTGACCACTCCATTTAAAACCACACCTCCCCCACCCCCAAATTCCAGATCAGTTTTATTTTTCTCTATTTCTTCCTACCTATCACCTTCTAACATACTTATAATTACTGTTTATTGCCCAACTCCCCAATGTCTTCTCTGTCCATGAACATGGATATTTTTGTCTGCTTTGTTTACTGTGGTATTCCTAGAACCTACAACAGTGCCTGGTACATAGTAGATGCTCAACAAATATTTACTGAATGAATGAAAGCAATAAGTGTATGTAGACTTTACGGAGAAAATTAATTGAGAAAATTATAAACCTTTATTGAAAGGCTTTAAAGAAGATCTATATAAATGGAGAGATAAACCATATTCATGGATAGGAAGACTCAGTAGCATAAAGATGTGAATTCTCCTCCAAATTGATGTATAAGTTAACTGTACAAAACCCCCAAAGATATGTCTGTGTGTATGTGTATGTGTGTGTGTGTGTGTGTGTGTGTGTGTGTGTGTGTGTGTGTGTTGGTGTGGAACTTTCTACATGGATTCTAAAATTTATATGGAAGCACAAAAGGCCAAAATAGTCAGTTCTTCCCTGAAGAACAAGAGAAGATGGGAACCTTACCTTACACGCTTGTCTGTATTATTTTTATATAGATAGAGTGATTCAAACAATGCCATGTTAGCACAGAGATTATCAAATAGATCAAGAGAATAAAACACAAGAGTCTAGAATCGGACACACAAATAGAAGGAAACTTGATTTAGGACATAGGTGGTACTGAAGCTCAGTAAGAAAGGATGAGTTATTTAATAAATGATACTAGAATAATTAGTGATTCATAAATAAAAATAATTACATTGATACCTTAATTCACACCATGCCCCCAAATTAGCTCCACATGGATTACTAACCTAAATGTACAAGGAAAAACTGTGAAATCTTTAGAAGAAAATATAGGAGAATATCTTTATGACTCAGCATAGAGAAAGGTTTCTTAAACAAAATGCAGAATGAAACCCATGAGGAAAATATCGATAAATGCAACTACATTGAGTTAGTTGATATACACTTCCCTGACAAAGGATCAGTATCTAGGATCTATAAAGAATCATTAAGATCAATCATAATTCCTGGTGATTTCAGTATCAATGTAAATAGATAATTCTTCCACACATTCTTCTCTCCATTCCTTGAGTATCTCTCCTCCAATGACCTTCCCTGTACCCTCCCTTGGCCACACATTACAAATAAACGGAATTTCCAAAAAATCCTACATACAGACAACCCACTCCCTAACCACCAGCTCCAACCCCTTCTAGTACCTCAACTCTAGTAATTCTTGGCCCCATCAAAACCTATGTTCCATTCATCCTGCCTTCTCTTCACTCTCCCATAGTCCTCTCCTTTCTGAGCTTAAATTCCTTGTTCCATTTTTGTAAACACCCCTTGCTTACACTTTTCACTCTCTTGCCCTCTCATGTTTCATCGTATTCACATAGCAAACCCCTAACTCTGGCTATATGCAACCACTCACCTGTTCTGCACCTGCACTTGTACAGCTCAGCAGGACTGGGGAAATTGCTCTTTTAATTTATGACCACAGGTAATTCCCTGATGGTCCAGTGGTTAGGACTCGTTGCTTTCACTGCCATGGCCCCAGGTTCAATCTCTGGTTGGGGAACTAAGATCCCGCGAGCCATGTGGCATGGCCCCAAAAACAAAAATTTTAAAAATAAATAAATTTATGACCACAGATCTTAGGTGGGCCCTTAGTGCCACTTGGCAATCACAGAACATTTCCATGGTCCACTCACTCTCTTGGACAACTGTTTCATGCCTTAGTGTCTCCCTCTCCATCCTCATCCTCAACTGTTGACCTTGCTTCCTATTTCACTGAGAAAACAAAGCAATCAGAAAAGCACATCCGTAAGCTCCTATGTTGGATATTCCCATTTACCCATGTCCAGGTTCTCTATCTTCCCTGCTGCCTCCATGGATAACGTCTGTGCTCTCAGCTAAAGCCAGTCCTCCACGTGTGCAGGAGAAACCCTGCCCTTCGCTGATTAGAGGACATTGCTTCAGCCATTCTCCCTTCTAACGCTTGCACCATAATTTTCCATTTCCTACTGGGTTTTTGTCATCAGCATCTGAACAAGCTGTATCTTTTTCTTGGCCTTACACTGTGCTCCTATCACCACCCTGTTCCATCCTGTTTCTTTGATCCCTTTAGGGTGAAAGTCCAGAGTTCCTTTAGTCACTGTCTCTAATCTCCCTTCTCCCATTCTCTCTTAGACATACTCCTATCAGAATTCTGCCCCTTTTGCCACTGAAATGGCTCCTGTTGAGGTCACCAATGTCCCCCACATTGCTAAATCTAATGATTAACCCTTAGTCTTTTTATCATATCCATGAGCAGCATCTGATGCAGTTGACTATTGCCTCCTTTTGGGATAATTTTTCTATCTAGGCTTCTGGGACTCCACTCCCCTGATTTTCCTTCTACTTTACTGGCAGCTGCTTCTCATTTTCCTTTGCTGGTTACACATCTCCATGACCCCTCAACACTGGACACCTCGGAATGCAGTTCTTGGAACTCTCATGTTTTCTTACAACACTCGTTCCCTCAATGATTTCATTCATTCAAATCTACATCTGTAGCCTGGACCTTCCCCTCGAGAGCCACACTCATGTGTTCAGCTCTTTTTCAACATCTCCACCTGGAGGTTTAGCAAGAACCTTAAATGTCATATGTCTCTCCTTCCATAACAAATCCTGTCAGTTCTGCCTATGAAGTGTATCCAGAATCCAACCACTTCTTACAAACTTCTCTATAACATTCCTTCTGTTGCAGCCTCCATCATCTCTCCTGGATTATTGTTATGGTTTCCTAACTCATCTCCCTGTCTCCACCCTTGCTTCCTGCGCGTCATCTTCAACACAGGAGCTAGAGTTAAAAACTTGTCAAAACATAAATCAGGTCATATCATTCTTCTCAAACACCCCCACTGGCTTCCATGTCATCCAGAATAAAAGTCAAAGTCCCTACAATGGTTTACAAGAATGGCCTACATGCAACCTACAAGGCCCTGCATGGTCTGGCCTTCCTCCTGCCCCACCCATTGTATCTCTGACATCTTCATCTCCCACTGGCCCCCTCATTCCAGTCACCTGGGCCTTCTTGCTGTTCCTAAAACACGACAAGTACACTCTTGCCAAGAACATTCTTCTCCCAGATTCATACTTGGCTCGCTCCTTTATTTCCTTCAGGTCTTGGCTCAACTGTCATAGTTTCAGTGAGGTCTTCCTTAAATACTCTAAAATTGCAGTAGCCCCTTCCTGGGCACTCTCTGATCTTTCCTGATGGCTTTCTTTTTCTCCTTAGCTGTTATTACCATCTAACATGCTGTACATTTTATTCAGTTAGTTTATGTCTATCTCTCCTACTAGATTGTAAGCCCATCGACACAAGACTTTTTGTCTGCGTTGGTCACTGCTTAATCCACAGCATATAGAAGAGACCCTGGCACAGGGTCCATATTAACAGTAGATGTTAACATTTAACAATAGATGTTAAAAAATTATTTGTTGAATGAATAAACAACATACTAATCGGCCAGAATACGGCAACAGGCATTCTCAAAATAGCTGGTACGAATATCAATTGGTATAATCTCTACAGAGGACAAATTGGCAGTAACTATCAAAAGTACAAATGCACATCTCCTTTGACCCAGAAATTCTGCTTCTAGTAATTTCCTTTATATAAATTCACACATGTGCTAAGTGACACATGGACAAAGTAATTCACGACAGCATATTTTATCCCTGAAAAAGAATGAAAACAGCCAAAATGTCCAGCAATAGAGACTAAAGAAATTATAGTTCATCCATACAATGGAATATTTTGCAGTAGAAAAAAGAACAAGGAGACTGCTTGTGTCTGCATTTTCTTGCACAGACTATCTCAGGAAGGATACCCATGAAACTGGTGATAATGCTTGCTTATTTGGAGGGCAATGGATGAGTCAGCAGCAGCGGTGGGAGACTTTGCTGTCAACCCTCCCAAACTTGAATTTTAGTACATCGTGAATGGTTTAATGGTTTACTAAAAGGAGAACAAGGCAGTGTTTATGTTCCAATATGGAATGAGTTCTAAGATATATTGTTACAAATAAAAAGGTAAGTACGAAAGACTGTGTACAGTATGCTATACATAGGGGTGGGGCAGACATACTTTTCGTTATCTACTCTTTTATACTTTTCAAATTTTGTACCTTATATATGCATTTCCTATTCAAAAAGAAATAAAATAATTTAAAAAAATCATGGTGGGAGAATGCATTTTCATATGCATCACCTTGACAATCCTATGATTGAAGCTTGCTAAGTATTTCCCTATTTTTTAAACAAAGGAAACAGACGATCAGAGAAGTGAAGTCAAACAGCACAGAGGCACCAGGCACCAGGATTAGAGCCCGCTTCCCTGCCAGGCCCTCCCAGCCCCTCTAGCCTCTACCACCCTCCACCCCTGCCCTCTCCAGCTCCTTCCCTCAGGACACACAACTCTCATGCCCAGCCCCAGAAGGTCTGCCACCAGGGGCTTCAGTCAGGGGACCGTTTCTCTCTGCTCAGAGTCACCAACAGGGTGGTGGGTGCCCCCGCGCTCTGTGGCTGATCCCAGCCTACCCTGGCCTTGCAGCTGCCAGGCCCTCTTCCCCCAGTCTGTACCTGTCAATGATGACGGGGTCTGAGGGTGTCTCATTCCGGTTGCCACAGCTCTTCCGGTCACAGCACCGGCTGAAGGAAAGATGAGAAGGGAGGGAAGGAGGAAGCGGGTGAAGGAGAGGGAGATTACAGCACATGGTGTGTGTGTGTGTGTGTGTGTGTGTGGCTCCGGGGTGAGGATGCTGATGTCCTGTCTCTGAGTATGGAATCCCTGGGCCAGAGGGGCTCACTCTCAGGGGCCTGGGGGAGACAGGCAGTGAGGGTCCTACACAGGGACCTGGAGAGCCCTTATCCCTGGGGATAAGGATGGCCAAGAAACCCTTGTCCCAAAGGCATGCTGCTCCTGGAGGATCCAGAAAAGGGCAGGCTGCTGACCACCTACTCTCTCTGTACACTTTTTATACAAATAGAAAAGAGCTCCAATTGTAAGCATGAACCTCATGAATTATCACAAAGTGAGCCCACCCATGTAACCAGCACCCATACCAAGAAATACCATGTGACTAGCGCCCCAGAAGCCCCCTCATGCCTCCTCCTGGTCACTGCCCTTCCCAAGGGTAGCCACTGTCCCAACCAGATTTTTGAACACAATTTCTTTTCCACGTATGAAGAGCTGCCTCGGAGGACCCTTCCTGACTGACATCTCCTGGTGAGCCCTTGCCTAGAAATGCCAAGCTCTGGGGTAATGGGGAAGGGGAGTCTAGCACTGTGTTCCCTCTTCCCCATCCTGCCTGCCCAGGGGGTGCCCTTAAGTTCACATAAGAGGCAGCAAAGTTTCCTCCTCCAGCTTCTGAGCTAACCCAGGAGGCCCAGGCCCTGCCTCCATCTCCCAGGGAGCCCTCCCCAGAGCTTTATTAGTTAAGCTTCCCAGTAGCAGCAGGAGGCCTCTCTTACAAAAACACTCAGAGAAGCCACATAAACAGGCCAGGCTAATGGGTCCTCAAGGACCCTCTCCTCAGCCAGCACTGTGCCCAGGGGCCTCACTCTTCCCTCATCACCCCCCACCCCCAGGCTTCCCTGGGGATCAGTGGGGAGGGGGTTGGTGGCAGTGGTAGGGGTCGGGGCAAGAGGCCAGGGGCAGGTGACCTAGCCCTTCTCACCTGCACATGATCTCGTGGGTGAGTAGCACGCGGCACATTTCGGGGTTCTTGTCCTGCCCCTCGTAGATGATGGCCTGGGGAAGGGGAAGTGCGCAGGCTGGAGGGGAAGGAGGCTCCTCTCAAGGCCAGGTGGAAGGGCAGCTGGGCCCTGCTCCCAGGGAAGAGTACGCCCTCCAACTCTCTCTGGGAGCCCAGGAATGCAAAGAGGGAGCTGGGAACCTGGCTTCCCAAAGCAGTACCACTATCAGAATGGGCAAGAGTGGCATGAGGTCTACAGATTCTGCCTGTCCACAGGCAGCTCTTTCCGGAGCCAGCTCTGCTCAGGGGCAGGGAGGTCCCCAGATCACCATGACCAAGGTCAGGCTGCCGGGAGGGCAGACACACTCCAACCTCCACGGTTCTCACAAGCATTGTCCCTCCAGGCTGTCCCGCTGGCTCCTTGGCCCCTCTCCCCACCCCTATCACCTCCGCAGGCCAGGCCAGTGGCTCCCTCTTGGACTGCTGGATCAACCCTGAAGCAAGGAGTGAGCTGCCCAAACCACACATTTGGCTTCCACCTTATAACCTCTGTGCCACGCAGCCATCCCTTATTTGTGGGTCCCTCTCTCTCCGGACGTTCTCCAACCCCTTCCACACTTGTTGACCATGCAATCCCACTTTGCCACTGCCTGGTCCGCCTCGCACACCATGGCGACCACAGGCTTCCTAGATACACACCACTTCTTCCTCTGCCCTGGGATTGGGTGAGGGCTGCTGGAAGACTGTCTGTGTGGGAAAGCCCAAGTCTCCACCTCAAGTTGCAGGCCACTGATTTTCACATCTGAGACTCAGCCCTGCTCCTTTACCAGTGCACACAACCTCTCTGAAAAGCCTGAGGCTTGGGGCCCTGTGGCTGCACAATCCGTCAGGGCTGACTCAGGTTTCAGTTGCCCCGAGCTCCTCATGCTGGTCCCTGAGCCTCCTTCTCTTGTCTTTTCAAGTCAGCAAGGTACTGAGGGCCTGCAGTGGAAGCTCTGGGGCCCCACTCAGTCCCCTCTCCTGGACCAGTGCACCCTTCCCCCAGCTGTGGGTAGCATTAGCTGCTAAGGGCTTTCTCTTGAGAACTGCTCTCAGCAGACAGGAGCTTGCTTCCCCTGAAAATGTCTGGAAGGTTACACTCTCCCCTTGGGAGTGGTCCCAGCCAGTAACTGACCAATACAGGGGACAGAATCCTGGCCTCCTTGCCTCAAGGGGGAACAACTCTGGTGCCATTCCTTCTCCAGGGCTCCTCGTGGATCAGGCTGAGGCTAGACTCCAGCTGAGACCACATCCTTGCTGAGCATCCCCTGCCCTGTCCTGCTTCTCCTCCCTCCCCTTCTAAGAGCTTCTTCCCTCCTCCCCTATAAACCACATGTACCTGAATCCCCATCTAGGCTGAACTTCTAGGTAACAGGACCTAAGACAAAGTCGTTGAACAAGTATTGTCTTTTTCTTGTCTAGAGGGCAAAAGCTACACCTCCTCCTCCTGTGGACAGCTAGACTGGTGAGGATGAAGGGCATGGGGGAAGTGGGGGCAGGGACAAGGATGCTTGCTCAGACCACAGGGAGATGGGGGTCAGAGAAGGGGCTGGAGAGGCCTGAGCGTCCCCTGGGCTGGCTCACCTGCTTGGACACGGAGTCGATGAGACGCACATAGAGGTCCTGTTCTGTCCGAAGTCCTAAGGGTGGAAAGGCAGAGAGGGCTTGCTATTTGGGGAGCCCCTGTGGCTTCTGATGACTGAACACACTCCACACCTTTCCCTGCTGAAGCCAGGCCCCCTCCACCCTGACAGTGGGGCACCAAGTGTCACATGGTGCTGCGGTACCCAGTGGGCAGTGGGCCTCACTCACCGTTGTTATATACCAGCCGGAGGCGATAATGGATCCCGTTGTTTGTCTTTTCAGCTCCGGGCTCCTGCAGGGACAAGATACGGAGGATGCATGGTGCTCCCGGGGATCCTCCAGCCACAGCCCTCCCCCCGACTCCCTTCCCACCCAAACCTCCTCCCTACCCCCCTCCCTCCCATCCATTCACCACCCCCTTCTCCACTTCTCCACCACCTATCCATCATCTGCTCCAGTGGGAGGGGGTTCCCTGAAACCCTCCCCAGCCCCCCACCCTGTTCCTTCCCAGCGAGCCCATGAGCCTCTCACTCGGTCCTTCTCCACAAAGTCGATGAAAGCTGTACGCTCCACCTCCACCGGCTGCCCCTGCCGGTCATACATGGCCAGCACGAAGTGGAAGAAGTTGGATTTCCTGAGGTTGGAGGGGGGCTGCTTCTCAAAATGTGCTCGTGCCAGGCCCACGCCACTGTGGGGAGGAAAGTTGCTGGGAAACCACTGGAAGTGCCCTCCAGAGAGAAAGACCCCGTCACCTCTGACCAGGTAGGTGGGCTGGCCAAGACTTGGCTCTGATGTGTCAAGAGTTTGGGCAAGAAACTGGATGGGCCCATTCCACCCTTGCCAGGGCCATCTCAGTTCTAGAAGAGGCCTCTCAGCCCTGAGGTCACCCCAGCCTGCTCCCATGGGAATAAGCAGCACAAGCACAGGTGACAACAGAGGCATCCCGGGCAGACTCCTTCCCAGACTTTTCCCTGGGCCTCACATTTTGGAAGGCTGATCTCTAAAACCAGATGAACAAGCAACCCATCTTACTGAACACAGGCTCCTGTGACTGCCCTTTAGGGCCTCACAGCTTCAAGGAGAAGCTGGGAGGTTTTGGAATGAATATCCCACTGTACCCCAGCTCCTGGCTATGTGCATGAGCCTACGGTATTGCCTGGGAGATGATGAAGTCCATCAGACTCTCAAGAGACATTGAACTGGCTCAGGGCCACTAGTCTGGCCAGCCTGGACCCTGGGCTATGGCTGAAGGTGGGAATGTCCTCCCTAGGTATAGGGGGACCTGCCTCCATGCCTGGAGGAAGACACCACTGGCTCCCTTGGGCAGAAGGATCTTCTGGTCTGGCCTTGCTTTCTCCTGGCTCATCAGAAACCAGTCCCAGAAGCAAAGCCAGGGTGAGAGCAGGAGGAGGAGAAGAACCAAGGCCCTATTCACCAAATATTTCCTGAACCCCAATGATGTACCAAGTGCTGGCCACATGGCACCACATGGGGCCAGAGTGAAACACCTGGAAGGGGAGGGAAGACAGATACAGAGAGCTGCAACACAAGACAGAGTGGTGGGTGCCCCCTAAGAGATGTCACTATATAAAAAACGGTAAAAGCAAAGGAAAAACGATTAATTCTTTCTGTGTGTGATGAAGGGAAGACTTCACGGTGATGGTGGCCTTCCCCCTGGTCTTTGAGGAATGAATAGGAGCTCAACAGGGGCAGGAGGCAAAAGGGCAGAACTAACAGCATAAGAAATGGCTGTAGGTATGAGGGTTAGTGTCACTGGACCACTTCAAAGACTGAAGTGAGGAGAGAAAAGGTTTTATTGGAAGTGCCAGACTATCCATGCATACAGAAACCAGGCCATGGAGTTTAGACTTTCTTCTCTGGGCCAAGGTCTTCCAAAGTGTGTTCTTTAGCTCTCTCATGGCTCCAGATCCTCATTCTATGAAAGAGTGCTATACCCACAACTGCTGGGAAATGCATACACAAGTGTATGTGGGGGGCCCTGGGACACCCTCCAGGAATGGACCCTCCTTGACCCGCTCAGGCCAGTGCTCCCCATGTGGTAGCGAGTCTCCAGGATGGTTCCCCATGATCCCTGCCTCCTGGTAGTCAGGTCCTTATATAGTCTCCTCCCATACTGCATCAGGATTGGTCTGTGTGGCCAATAGAATATGGCACAAGCGATAGCATACAATTTCTAAGGTTAGGTCATACAAGACACGTGGCTTCTGCCTTGTTCACGCTCTTGGATTAGTCACTCAGGGGGAAGCTGGCTGCTGTGTTGTGACGATACTCAAGCAGCCCTATGGAAGGTCCACGTGGAGAAGAACTGAACCCTCCTGCCAACAGCCGGCACGAACTGATCAGCTGTGTGAAGCCTACCAGCCCCAGTCAAGCCTTCAGATCACTGAAGCCTCATAAGAAACCCTGAGCCAGAACTACCCAGCTACACTGCTCCCTGATTTCTAACTTTACGAAACTGTGTGAGATAATGAATGTTGTTTTACGTTGCTGAGTTTGGGGGTGATTTTTTTTTTATGTGGCAACAGGTAACTAATACGCCATGCTTACTTGACTACAGAGCATTTTGGTGGACGGATGTGGTATGGAAAGTATGACTAAAGGCCACCAGAAGGTTCTGGTCAGGCAGGGCTTAGAAGATGCTGTAAGCAAGGAGGGCACAGTGTGGTAGAAAAGTGAGAGGCTGCTTCAGGGATGCAGAGGTGAGGATGAGAATGGTGGAACTGTCTTGAGAGCCATTTAGACCAGAGTCCCATCATGGACATGCCACTGTGACAACATCTGCCATACTCATCACTCCTTAATATTTTTCTTCGTATAATTTTAAATCAACTTACTCTTACTTGGCTTCTTGCAAAGCCATAATATCTGAAATGTCATGGGCTTCAGAAGCTTGTTGTGTTTTTACTCATACAGATTACAGTAAATAAACAATAAAATGAAAACCGTTCCTCCTCTTGAAAGCCTGCTCGGGAGCCTCAGTCGTCCATGTAAAATGCTAATTTTGGAGGCAGAAGTGACGGGTCTTGCTTGTTCCTTCCTGATCAAGATGAGGAGGGGGCCCCCAACACCTTCTCTTCCCCACCAAAGGTTATTTCTACACGTTCCTTGCTCCAGGATCATCCTCCTCCCTCCTTCCTCGGTGTCCCTCTCTTCTCCTTAGCCTCAGGCTTACAGTCCAAAGTCCAGGCCTTGACCCTCCCGCTTCCCACTTGCCAAGAGGCAGGGAAGCCTGAAGACAGCTTTGATCACAGCAGGCCCCTGATTACTGTTGATGAATATGCTAATGAGGCAGCAACCCTGACTCCTCCCTCCAGCCCCCAGGACCAGCTTAGGGGCAGTGAGGCTCCCCAGGGACAGGACCACCTGCGGGTAGATAAGGTCAGAAGGAGATGGGCTGTGGGGCCATCCCAGATCACTCTGCCCTTTACTCTGTCATCTAGCCCAGGAGAGGTGCCTGGAAGGCTCTCAGACAATGAGGAAAGAGCGTATAGAGAAAGAAAGAGGCCTTAACAGAGGAGGAGGTGGAGGCTGAGCGAGCACACAATCCCCTGGACCCCTCAACATACCCTATCTACACAGACACTCCTGTACTTCCCAGGCCAAGAGTCAATCAATAATGCTGAGCTTCCTCTCCCATCCATCCCTCTTGGCAAATACCAGTCAGTCCTGGGTCCTGGCTGCCTGGGGTTCCTACCAGGCTCCTAAGGACCAGACCTGGGAAGTCTGCCCTAAGCCCCAAGCCAAGCTCCATTCACAGGGCCTGCCCTCTCAGCAGGAGGGGATTCCTAGGGAGAGTGGTTCGGGGGAGCAGGGGAGGGGAAAGGGAGCAGGTATCCCTGCCTGGGGTCTGTGGACCAGTAGCCAGTGCTGCCAGCTGCAGGGCATCAAGGGGCTGCACTGTCCTACCCCACAGTGGGATCAGGCTCAATTCTACTTCCCTCGAGGCAGCCCAGCATCAGCCTCCATTCTCCACCTTGCTTAGTGGGTCTGAGGCACAATCACACACATCCACGCAAAGCAATGGGACAGAGGCGGCTAGTTTATAGCCTGGGACAGGGATCTCTATCATGAATGACAGCAGAACAATATGACCCCAAGCAGACCAGGACAGGATGGCAGAATAGGCAAAACCCCTGCTGGGCATGCCCAGGACTGCTCCTGGTCTGCGAATGTCTCCAGTTTACCCTGTTCATACCCCTGTGAGACAAGTGAGAAGACCAAGATGAAATGGAAAAGGTTTTGGTTTAAAGAAATCCTCAGGGCTTCCCTGGTGGCGTAGTGGTTGAGAGTCCACCTGCCGATGCAGGGGACACAGGTTCGTGCCCCGGTCCGGGAAGATCCCACATGCTGTGGAGCGGCTGGGCCCGTGAGCCGTGGCCGCTGAGCCTGCGCGTCCGGAGCCTGTGCTCCGCAATGAGAGAGGCCACGACAGTGAGAGGCCCGCATAACACAAATAAATAAATAAGTAAATTAAATAAAATAAAGAAATCCTCATATTTCCTATGAACACAGAGGACATGAGGATTAGAACAGCAGCTGGAGTGCCAGATGCAAGTCTGTCTGGACTTCTGGTTCCCCCAGGCACCTCCATGGCCTACCTGCCCGTGCAGTGGGTGACGAATCAGCATCCCTGAGCAGAGCTGCAAAGGGAGAGGGTGCGGAGGGGGAGGGGGGGACTTCTGCTTTTCTCCCCTTGGGAAGAGCTGATGCTCTTGTAATGAGAAAGCAAACCAAGATTAAAGAACAGAAAGAAAGAGACACAGAAATATGCTCAAACAGCTCAGAAGATAGACCCGGGCTGTGGAGAGGTCTGAGAGGCCTGCTGGGGCACCCTGGGAGAAGACATGTGCTCCCACAGTACCTTAGAGGCAGAGATGTGGATGAAGGCCAAGGTCTCTGATTCTGTGGTCTCCAAAGTGGGGTGGCCCACGACACCCACTGGGGTGTAGAGAGAAACTGCAAGGATGCTTATTGATAGGAATCCTTTATCTAGAAGAAGGGGGAGAGGCAGGAGGAGAGCCCCAGAAGTCTGGAGAGGCAAGTGTTTTTTATCTGGGTTTCCCCAGAAGCAGACCCTGAGACAAGGATTCATATGTGAACACTTTATGTGGGAGGTGTCCAGGAAACCTTGGCGGGTATAGGGAGTGAGAGAGAGAAGGAAAGGCAGTCCCTAACAGGTGCATTATCCATGAGTAACCACTGTGGGCAGCTGCAACTCAGCCGCCAGGGAGCTCTGGAAACAAGTCTAGAACATGTGCTTCAGCTAGTCAGAGGGCTGAGCAAGGGAGCTGGGGTCTTCATCGTCCAACTCCAGTCAGTCACTGGCTGAGGGCTTCTGGGGTGTCATCTCTCAGGTGCTTCTGGCCTGTTGTGCAGGTGGGTGGAGCAGGCTCTGGCCGTCTAAGAGTCTTAGGAGGCAGCTGCTGGTAGAGGAAGCAGACCCTTTCCCAAGGGTCCCCAGGGACATGGGTGGGGTAGCAACTCCCAGCCATCCAGAGGCCTGCGGTGTGATGGAAGCCAGCAAAGCTACAGCCCAAGGGCCTGCGTGCAGCCTGGCAATATGCACTGAGAACTGCCTCACCTGGTGCGTGTATTGCTGGAGGCTATAATTCAGAAACGTCTCATTCACTTAGCGTGATTAGTGCACAAAGCGTGCCACATACATGCCTTTTCCAGGTAAATGCAGCTGAGTGATGAAAACAGCCACATTAACCACTTTTGTAAGACTCCCAAATGATTTACACATCTCCTTGCTTTCTTAAAAAGATTGTTTTCAACAAAATGTTCAAAACACTTTCCTATCAATTACGGAGTGTGCTGAGGCGGTGGGCATGTGCTCCTGTAAAGAGCACGGATGTGGGAGGAGAAAGTGCTCATCTTCATATTTCTACCAGGGCCCACTCACCCCCTTCCCATCTTTTGAAATAGCCCCCAAATTAAAGGAGACTGGGACAGAAAAGCTTCGGTGTGCACAGCTATTTTTTTGGTTGGAGGACATCCGAGTATGGGTGTGTGTGGGCTTCCTGAGTACTGTGCTGGGAATCCAGGTTGAAGGTGACACCAAGGGCAACCAGACCTTCACAGCCTGAGTCATTCAGGTAACCTGTGCTTCAGAGTACAGGGGGATGCATATGGGGGCATCTGGGGGCTGCAGAGTTGTCTGGCTGCTATTGCTTGGCCACCCAGGAGTCCCTGGAGATGCTCCTTTTCGAGGCTGAGCAGGTTGCCCCAGGAACCTTCTTGCAGCAGCTGGACCTCGCCACAGCTGTCTAGGACAGAGGACGCCTCCCTCACAGTCAGTCTCGGCGCTCGGGTCAGAAGGCCATTCATAAGTCTTTACATCCTTGATTAGGTACTTATTATAAGTGCTAGCAATTTAAAACAAGCATCTCAAATCCCACAGAGGACAATGGCCGAGACTGGAGCTTTGGCCTTCCCCCAGAGGCACCTTCAGGCCTTTGTCTCCCCTGCACTCCTCTGCCTTCTACTAAATGCTAACTCTTGCCTGTCTTGGCAGCCCAAGGTTCCGAGCAGTGCCTTGGCTTGGGCCTGATCCATCTTGGAATCTGGGACGCTGGGGAAACGGGGAGAAGCCCTGTTGTTATCAGCAGTTGGGGGAGGCTCCTTTTTGATCCCCCCTCCACCCTGGAGGTGGAAGGAGTAAAAGTGTGTATTTCCTGCATCTCATCCTTTGTCTCAGATTTCCCTACTGTCTCTGCTAAATCTAGATCTTCTTTTCCCCATCCTAGCATGGTTGCGTAAGTCCCACCTTCCTCTCCTCTGCATCCTCTCTTCCTCCAAGCATCCTACTGGTCGTAGATCTCCCTGCAGGCATCCTTTGGGTCCCTGAGACTGCTGATAATCATCAAGCTGGGCCTGGCATTCCCGACTCCAGCCAAGATCTATTGGCCTAGCCCAGAGCCTGGGAAGATAAAAGCAGAGGCTCACTGGGGTGAACGCACCCCAACAATGCGACAGTGCAGGCAGGAGGACCTGGTGCCTAGAGGCAGCTGCCCGGAACCTGGGTCTGGAAGGGCCTGCCAGAGATGAGGCTTTGGGGCTGCTTCATATCCCCTGTCCCACTGCCCCAGAAGGGGCTCTGCTCACTTGCCCCAGGAAATTATCTCAGCCATCAGGTCCCTGGATGAGGGGGGAGGGGAGGATCTCACTAGCCAGCTTTCCCATGTTTCCTCTTGCTCTCAATTCTACCCAAAGACTGTCCACCCTCTTCTCTGTGCCCACCCCCCTCGCCACCCACCCACAGGCCTGCCTGCCAGGTCCCAGGCTGAGGAAGAGCTATTAATTATTAAAGCAAACAAAAGCATTTCCTAGCAGGGATGCTAGCCTGCTGCTGCTTACAGGAAACGCAGCCCCAGCTGGCTTCCCTCTCATGGCCCAGCTAGTGTTCTGGGACCAGCTCAAGGGGGAGGGCTAGCCTGGGTGCTCCAGGAGTCTCCCCAGGCTGGGAGTCGCATCAGAAGGAGAGTAGAACTGCTTCTGTGCTGAGAGATAAAGTCCTGTTGGCCCAGGGTAGGCCAGGGATCCTTGTGCAGAGTTCCCCACCAGGAAGACCCTGCCAGCCTTCCCTCTTACCTCCAGTGTATGGTAGGCAGCCTCTCTTTTCTCCCTACCCCTCTTGCGCTCAGAACTTTCCTTCCTGTTGGCGGGCCCTCCCTCACTGATCTTAGCAGGCTCTGGGCTTTCTCCTCCTTCTCCACCTTCTGAAAAACCCTGGCGCTGTAAAGCTGGGCAGCAGCAGCTGCTCCAGTACCTGGTTCCTGGGGTCAGGTAGTTCACCAACGTGGACAGCGGAGCCCAACAAAAACGGACTTAGTAACCTTCTAACACGCACTCCTGCTTCCTGCAGCAGATACTCATTACCCCCTATTGACTGCTCGAGCCTGGTGCTGTGGACACGAGGATGACTGAGCCACCATCCATGCCCTAAAGGAAGGTGTAGGCTGGCAGGGCAAGGAAGCCCAGGGCAGGCAGGGCACAGCTGACTCTGGCCTGTGATAAGCATCCTTAGACAGCACTAAGAACTGCTCCCCTGGGCCGGATGCGAGGGCACAGAGAGGGAAGGTGCTGGGGGGGAGGGTTCCAGAGGTTGTAAGATTTTATTCAGTGGGTGTGTGGGTGCTGGGAGCAGGGGAACTGTTTCAAGAGACATTATTGGATGCCAAGAGTCATACAGAGGCTGAGAGGAAGCTTGGGATCAGACTGTGATGGGCCTTGATTGCTGAGTATCTGGGAGGAAGTGTGTGTGTGTGGGTCACTGAAGTTTTTAATTGGGGAGGGACACAATCAGAGAAGAGTTCTTTGGAAATGTTTCTTTGGCCCCTGGTGCATGGCAGACGGTTTGCGGGGCGGGGGGCGAGGTGGGAGGCTGGGACAGTGGGCTAGCAGGCTGAGGTGATACACTGGGGTTAACCTTCAAGCCAGGGAGGAAAGTTGTGGAGGGCAAGAGTGTGTTTCATGGTTACGAGCTGGCCGTGGGCACTGTGATTAAGAATAGGACCCAGAGGCACCGTCCGGAAGCCTTGACAAGCTGGCGGCTGTGGGGTGAAGGCAAAGAGCGCATCAAAGACAGCTGTCAGACCCCAAGCAACCTTGCAGGGAGTGTTCCAGGGCAAGTTCCTCCGAGACAGAGGGAGAGGAGCCTTCGGAGGTGGAAGAGGGGGGCGGGGCAGGGAAAGGAATTCCTGTCATTGTTGTTTTAGGATGAAAAGGCCCAAACAGAGGACTGATGGAGGATCAAGAACCAATGGATGAGATAATGACATCTCAGGAAAAATGAGAAAGAAGTACCTCCCACCTGCTCCCATCGGCAGGAGGTGCCCAGAGGCAACCAAACGTGTGGGGGCTCCCAATCTGTGTCCTGAGACAGAGAAGCCTCTGGACTTGGAGATGAGCAGCCCAGGCCTGAAGAAATTCCTCTCTTCAAACTGGGGAGGCCTTCTGAGTCCTGGTGATGCGGCCCTGGGGACTCAGACTGGACACCTCAACCCCACTCAAGACCTCTTCCCCATGTGCAGACAACAATCTCATGGGAAGAGCCTCATCGCCACACTTCCTGCACCCACACAGGCTACAAGGGCACTGCCTCCTTCCCATCGGCTTCCTGCTCATCAAACCTGCTGACAGGGACAGAGGGGAGCATCAGAGAGAAATAGGAACCTTAAACCATGAGGCCCCACTGGAAAACTTCATCCTCTTACAAGGAGCTCTCACCACAAAGGCGGTGGTGGAGAAAAAGACAAAGAAATTGACCAACTCAAATTAAGTGAAAAACCAGAACCAAAAGAAAAACAAACAGGATACAGAATTGTATGTATAACACAGGAAAAAAATATGTTAATGGGAAGATGGGAAGGAAATACACTAAACTATTGACAGTAGCTATTTAGAGAGATGGGGTTTTGTTTTCTATTTTCATTTTTTTTCTAGAAAAGTTATATCATGAGTAAAAATATGGATATTAATTCATAGGCAAGACCCTTTCTCTTCCTAAAACGGTGAGCTCCAGAGAGAGGCCCTGGTGCTCCCTCTGGACAGTCATGAAAGCACAGGAATGCAGGAACACCATTCAGTTTGAACATGAAACAAGATGTGTGTCTGTTAAGGGGTGAGGTTGGGGTTGGTGGTGGGGTGGTATCCCCTGAACAGGATTGGGGCTGTGAATGTGTGGCTGGCATCCAGGTCTGGTCTGCCCTGGAAACCCCCCAGCAAAATCCCTTCCAGCTGCTGGACAATCAGCTGCTCAGACCTCTGGGAAGCCCAGCTCCCAAGTGTCCCATATGTCTGCAGAGGCAGCACCTCCCTAGTCCCAGGCACTGAGAACTCCAGGTAGGATGTCTAACCTCCCCTCCCCTTGCTCACAACTGGGGATACAAAAAGCCCAGGTGCTGTGGGGGGCTGGTCAACGAACCATTATGCTTCCTTTCCAAATCCAGGAGTCCATCCCCCACCCAGGCTCCCTGCCCAGACTCCTGCAAAGGAGTCAGAGGAGATGGGTGTGGGTGCTGGGTTCCCAGGAACCCCCTGCCTTGGGTAGGACCCACCAGAAAAACACCTGGAGGGACCTGAGAGGCCCTGACCCATCCTCAGCCCCAATCATTCCACCAAGCCGACTGCCCACCTCATCTCTTCCCCACCAGCCGCTTCTCCAGCTCCACACATCCCCATCCTCCAACTCTGAGGGATGTGACAAAGCAGAAAGGGGGCTGGGATTCGTGCCTTTCCTGGCCGAGATTTATGGAACTCGACAAGGAGGGGCACTTAACTGCCTGAGAAGGAGGGGTGAGCAGTTCCTTAACAGCTGGTGGCTGTGGGACTGCGGGCAGCCGGGAGACCTCCTCCTCTAGAGCCATGGACTGCTGGGCCAGCGAGCGGTAGTCAGAAATCAGAGCCGGGACATCCAGGAGTGGAGGCAGAAGCCCCGCCCCGGCCCGCCCCACATTCTCAGGAAGAAGCAGAGGCGCTCAGGGAGAGGTGGGCACAAGAGCTTGCCGGGACAGTGCAGAGTTGGGGCTCCCTCCAACCCCTCGCCCCAGCAGCTCAGCAAGCTGAGAGACGGCGGCGCGGAGCCGTCCAACCCGAGCGCGCCCTGTCGCGTCCGAGCGCTTACCTCTGCGCCGCGGTGCTGGCGTCCAGGATGCCCGCGCCCTGCATCCAGGAGCGCACCGAGCCCAGGCCGGCGGACAGCAGCGGCTCCTCCTTCAGGTTCAGCCCGCCGCGGGGCAGAGCGTCCTGCGCAGGAAACATAAGGGCGCGCAGTCGGTGGGCGCTCCCACAGCCGGGGATCCGGTCCCGCCGAGGCTGCGGGGCGTCTCAGCTCCGCCCGCCCGACGGCACCCGGCGCCTGCAGGAGCGCAGCGCAGCGCCAGTCCCGGCCGCTCAGTGCGCGCCAGCCTCCTGGGCGCTCCCTCGGAGAAAGCGGGTCCGCGAGCGCCGGCGCTGTCCCCTCCCCTCCCGGGGCGCGGGGCGGGGAGATGGAGGGATTTCCCCGCGGCCTGAGCGCCGGCGGGCTGACTGAGCGCGGGGCGGTGAGGGAGGGGAGCGGAGATGGCACCCGGTCCGCGCAGAGGCGCCCTAGAGGCGCGCTCTGGCGGCTGCCCAGGGCCGCGGTCGTCGGAGTGGGGGCCCGAGCACCCCTTGAGCGGGAAGGAACGGGAGGGACCAGCGTGGGCCCGGGAGGCCCGGGCAACGAGCTGACTGGGCTGCGAGGCGGGGGAGCCCGGGCGAAGCCGGAGGAGCGAGCAGGGCCGCACTCAAGAAACCTCCGCCGCCTCCGGGTCGCCACTGGACGAAGTCCCGGCTTCTTCTCCACTCATCTTCGTGTCCCAAGTACCCGCCGTACTCTCCACGCCGACGCCCGGTTCCTGCACTTGCCGCTCATTTTGACGCCTTCAGGCTTTTACTCTTGATGTTCTTTGCTCGCCCCATTAGTCCTGTCCGCCTTCCCCTGACCTCAGTTTAACCTCAGCCTGGGACTCAAACCTTTCTCCCTTAGGCTGGGCCCCAGACGCGTCGAGCGCAGTCCCTGCATCCCCCATCCCTAGTCCAGTCCGTGGCTTGTCTAAAAACTAAAGCATTTTCGTTTCCAACCTGTGCCTTTCAGACACGTCTTGGTTTTTGATGCATGTTGGATACTGAGTTAGGACTCACTTCCTCTTGTTCCCCAGCCAGAGAATCTTCCTTCTCAGATTTCATTCCTCTTAGTTCCCGGGCCAGAAATCATCTCGCCCTTTACCCGAGGGCTGAGCCGTTTCTGACCCTCTCCCCACATTCTGGCTTGGTGTGTCCTGACCAGGCTTTGAACAAGCCCAGAATGAGTCCAGCACTTCCCTGCAGAACAGCATGGGGGTGGCCTACCCAGCCTGCTGCTTCATTTTCAGACACCCCTGGAATATCACTTTCCTGCCCCAGCTGACTCCCATCCTCTTTTGGGGGGCCTCCAAGTGTGCAGTTAGTGGTCCACCCCACATGGACCCAAATGAAGGTCCCGGGGCCACTACTGGGCCTCCTACTACCCCAGAGGCACCCCCACCTCCTTTTCTGACCTATGCCCCCCTCCCCATCACCTGCTGTCACTCCCACCCAGACTTCTCAAGGTCTCAGTTTTTACCCCAGGGATTATCAAAGGTAGTCTCTCCTTAAGGTGAATTCTTAGACCAGTCTTTTTCTCCATCTCCTTATCTGACTCTAAATCCTTGCTCCTCCCAGTGTGGTCCCTGGACCAGCAGCTTCAGCATTAAGTGGGAGCTTGTCAGAAATGCAGAATCTTAGGCCCTGCCCAGTCCTGCTAAATCAGAGCCGACCTTGTACCATGATTCCATGTGATTTGCAAGCACATTACATTTGAGAAGCAATGCTCTAGAGAAACCCCCCAAGGCTGTTACATACTTGCTCCACCCCTCTCTCCAACCTTCAAACCTACCTCTGGCTCTCTAAAATTTCCAACAGACAGCCTACCTCTTATTTACTGGAGAGATTACAGGGAATCTTGGCAGAATCCTGCTGGCCTTCTCAGCCGTCCATGTTTTTCCTCCTTTCTCAGTCTTCTCACCCATTCTTTTTTCCCCCTGCACCCAGAGAAGCATGTGGGCTCAGGGACCTCTTTGCTCAGTCCCTTCTTCTGCACCTCCTGATGTTGTCCCATGCAATCTGTTCGTGTGTTGACACTCCTTTCCTCTGCTCAGACCTCCCCATTCTTAAAAGAACCCTCCCTTTGTCCCTGCCTCCTCCTCCTCCTACTTGTGCCACTCCTGTTTCTGAGAAAGTTCACAGGCGCACTCCGCCAAGGCTGCCTTGCCAGCCCCCAGCAAGCCACTCTTGAAGCCCTGTTGGTCTGGCTCCCTTCCAGTTCTGCCGCTGTTTGTTCCTCTCTCTCGGCCTCAGGCCCTCTGACCCCCCGTGCAGCACTGGGCCCGGCGCACCTGCCTCCTCCACACACCTGGGAAGGCCATCCTGATGACCAGAGCACACCGTCTCTCCTCTTACCCCTGGGTGCGCCCCAGCTTGCTGTGTCCTGCTCCCTTCTCCTTTTCTTCTCTTAGAGAACTCAGGCTTTCCCACAGTCTCAGGGGACATCTTTGGGGAAATGATGTCCTAGTGTGGGCCTCCATCTGCTTCTGTCAGTCCTGAACATCCACTGGTGAGGATAGAGCTGTTCTTGACCCTTGGGGAGGAGGGGAACACCAGCTTCCAGGGAGCGGCCCTCTCCCAAGTAGCTCTGCCCCTGAGCCGGGGCTGGGGTTGCTTCATCTCCACATGCCCAGCCACGTTCATGCCCATTCCCCACAAACCAGCTCTTCCTCCTGGCTCCCCTGTGTCTGTCCATGACACCTCCTCCTGATGCCCACCAGGTTTGGGGCCCAGGAATTCATCTCTGATACTTTCCTTGCCTGCCCAATAGCCACCTCTTTGTCAAGTCTCAAGGATTCTCCCTCCTTGTCCTTCTCTCTACCCCAGGGCCCACAGTGAATATCTTTAACAATGAATTTACTTGCCCTCCACTGGACTCCACCCTGTCTTGGAAGAGGAATCTGCCCCAGTCTGAGGACAGCCTCCTTAGCTATCTTCTTGCCCCCACCTGTCTACCTGCAACCACCCTCCATCCTCCTGCCAGTTTTTAAAAGCAAGCCATCACCTGCTTAGAAACTTCCAAGTGTCTCTCTTGGCTCCCCAAGTAGACATTTAGGGACTTAGTTTAGGGATATTCTAGGCCCTCTGATGCCTGATCCAAACGTTCTTGCCAGCTTTCCCTCCATTCCCTTGCTGTGTGAGTCCCTTGCTTGCCTGACACAGAAGATCTACTGTTTTCCAAATGCAGACACAGGTCCCACACTCTCAGCTCCATGCCCCTACTCTGGCTGTGCCCTCCAGCTGTAGTGCCCTCACTTTTGCAACACCTTTCTTCTCTGGGAGGCAACGGGGTCCACATTCTTTTCACGATGATTGAATGGCTTTGGTGTTGCAAGTCTTCATGGTTCTAGAAGCCTCTTCCTAAGGTAGATTTGGGGGATAGGTGCTCAGAATTAACCTGGGCAGAAAGGGGAGTCACTCAACCCAGAGATGGGCTCCTGACTTGTGTGGGTTTCTATCTTGTATTAACCACATGGACTAGAAAGAAACCAACCAGGATGGTGTTTGAGGCTTCCCAGGGCCTGCAGCCCCTGAGAAGGTCTTCTGGGTTAGAGCTGCTGAACGAATGGGCAAGGCCCTGGGTGATGAGAATACCAACTGGGCCCAGCAGGGCAAATTCTGGGTCAGCTTTTGGAGTCAGAGGTAAGTATCTCTGCTTTAGATCCAGGAAGTCTGTTTCTTGGAACTCCTTGTGTGTTTTTATTTTGTATTTTTTATTTTAGTTCCTTTGACAAAGTTCTCCTCTCAAACCGTTGTAGCTTCATGAGAAAGGGATTTGGGGGCCTGCTGTAGCTGTGTTCACAGAGAGCTGGAGGGGTGGTAGTGACAGATAGAGGATGCTGGGTCCAAGGCCACAGAGAACGCCAGTCCTTTCTGGCCCAGGCAGAGGCTCACCCCAGGTCACCAGTCCAGAGCCTCTGACCTCATCCTTCTCCATCATGGACATTTGTGCTCATACTACAGGAAGGGTTCTTGTCATGTGCCTGGTGCTAGAGAATAAGCAAAGCCTAAAACACAGGCTGTGTCCTTATGGGTACCACAGTGTGGTGGTGGGAGATGTGTAAACACTCAGTGTCACTCCAGAATGACCTGGGCTGATAAAGATGCAGGTGCAAATACTGGGACCAGCACAGAAGAAGGGCCTGAGCCTAAGAGGGGAGAAAGCGGTCTTGGGCAGAAGGATCAGCATCTGTAACGACTGGCAGAGCTGAGTGAGTGGGTTTGCAGCACTTGCTTCAAGGTAGAAGCTTCTAGCACCTGGAGCATCATGCTTGTGCCTAGGATGCCATGCTGAGGAGCGTGGAATGTTTCCTGTAGGCCTGGGCCTTAAAACAATATTTAAAAAATCAACAGAACTCTCTCTCTCTCTCCCCCCACCAAAGGGGGGTGCAGCACCGTAGAAAACAAATCCAAAGTGGCACATTAGGCAGAAGTGCCCTTGACCAGACTGTGTGTTGGGCCATAGAGCCCCCTGGAGGCCCCAAAGTGTTAAGTCAGCACTCGGATCCACTTCATGTCAACTTCCCTGATGGGAATTAAAATATAGGAAGAATTTAAAAATTAAAGCATGCACTAAATATGGCTGTTCGCATAGTTCTGTGAAGAAACAGAAATGGCTAGGGCCATCCCAGAAGGCTTCCTGGTGGGCATGCCCCAGCTCTTAGCCTTCCTCCCTTTTGCCTCCTGAGGTCTTTTCAACTGCTTCAGGAAAACTTGCACTACAGGTGTTATTTGACCTTAGGATCCATCCCATTCCCCGCATCGAGGCTGAGTTATTAAATTTTATATAATAACTCAATGGGAGCCACAATGGTGGACCCTTTCGTCAGGAGAGTTGTACTCCCATCTTCAATCTCTGGGCTGGAGCACAGGCTGTGTGTCCCCTCAATATTCCAAGTTGTTCACACCCCTTCCAATCACAAACCGTCTCAAAGACAACCAATCTCAATCTCAGTCCCTGCTGAGGAAGAGGAAAGGAACCATTTCCCTTGTGGAGCAAGATCTGCACAGGACTGACCCTTTGTTCATCCTCCAGGTTTCAGAGAGGGTCCAGGACCTGCAGGTTTCTAACCTAAATCTGTAACAGCACCAGCAGTATCCCTGGAGGGCTGCCCCTTAGCTACCCACAGGCAGTGGCAGAAAGTCTGAAATGACAGCATCAGCCCCCACCCCCAACTGTGTAAGCTTCAGTCAGCAGGGAGGAAGGCTAAGAGCTGGAACATACCCACCAGGAAGCCTTCTGGGATGGCCCTAGCCATTTTGTTTCTTCGTGGAACTATGTGAACAGCTATATTTAGTGCATGATTTAATTTTATATATATAACTTGGCATGGGGAAGGTCAAATTTCTTTTCTGATTGCTGTGGGGTCAACAAGAAAGGAAGCCATCACCCCTGAAGTGGAGCAGGGTGGGTAGGGGTCAGGGGAATGGAGTGGGTAGGTTGGAGGGGGCCATTGTTCACCTTGTCCTGGGTGAAGTGGGGAGAAGACCTGGCAGAGGCTGATTCTCCAGGAGGCTTAAGCTCATCCACACAGGCCCTTTCCAAGGCCCTTCACAAACTCCTTGCAATGTGTTCCCATGCTTATATATAATTGTGTATTTGTAATGTTGTATTTTTCTTCTTGAAGGGCCACCCTCCAATTGTATAAGCTTAAGCCCCACCCCACCCCTCCCCCAAACCTAAATCTTCCCTTAGGATCTGGAGTTGGGTAGGAACAGTTAGGTGGGCTACATACTCAGTCCCATAATACTCTGTTTCTCCTTGGCCCTGCCTGACTCATCCGCCACCATTTCTTCACCCCAAAAAACATCTGCCACACCCTTCAGAACCCTTCTCCCTAATTAGCCAACTTCCTCATATTCTCAACATATCTTTTAAAGGTTTCTCTCATCTCTAGCCTTAACTGAAACCTGGATGACACCTGTTATGGACTGACTGTTTATGTCCCTTTGAAATTCATATGTTGGAGCCCTAACTTCCAATGTGACTGTATTTGGAGACAGGACCTGTGAGGAGGTGATAAAGGTTAAATGAGGTCATAAGGATGGTGCCCTGATTTGATAGGGCTGTGCCATTAGAAGGGGAAGAGATACCAGAGCTCTCTCCATCATGTGAGGACACAGCAAGAAGGCAACCATCTGCAAGCCAGGAAGAGAGTCCTCATGTTACCACATCGAACTTGGGTTTGCTCTCCTGATGTGCAGCAAAGCAAATCTACTCACATTGGATTGTGGTGATGGAAAGTACAGCCTTTATTTGCAGGGCGCCAAGCAAGGAGAATGGGTAGTTAATGCTCAAAAGACCCAGACTCCTCAATGTTTTTTAGGGAAGTGTTATTGAAGGCAACATTAGGGTTAAGGGTTGTGGGGTGCATGATCAGCTCATGGACAGTCTTCTTATTGGTTGGTGGTGAGGTAACAGGGTGGTGTTTTGGGTATCTTAATCATTAATCTTCTGGCTCCAAACAGTCTAAGGTCTTTGTGTTTGTGGTCAGCACTTTCTATCCAGTGGGGTCCTGATTTCTGTAAAACAACTCAAAGATATGTGTCAGATTGTATTTTTACCCCTTGAGGAGGAACTAGGGGTCCTGTGACTCTATTTTATGGCTGAACTATTGTTTAAGCTATTATTACTTTTCTTGCTTGACTGATTTTCCTTTATTCTCTGTATTCCCTCACTTCTCTAATTAGTAACTGCTTGAGTCTGCTCTTTGGAATGCGGTCAAGGCCTAGGATACTAAAGCCTTTTTTTTTTTTTTTTACAAACAAGAAATGGGGGACCCAGAGGGGTCTGCCACTGGGAAGGTTCTGCAGGCTTCTGCTCGGTTTCACTCACCAGAACCTGAATTGGCTAGCGCCTTGATCTTGGACTTCCCAGCCTCCAGCACTGTAAGAAAATAAATCTCTTTGTTTAAGCCACCCAGTCTTTGGTATTTCCTTATGGCAGCCTGAGCAGACTAAAGCAACACCCTAGGACACCCTTTTTCCTAAGGCTCTTTCCAGCAGTTATTGTTTATTTTCTTTCACCCCATGGCATGCAAGTACTTGGAATTTGATTTTGCCCTACTCTCAAGCTAATAGGTTTACCTGTTACTGTTTCATGGATGCTGGCAGAAGACATGAAATTCCTGGATCAGAGACAGAGAACTTTATTACTCAAAGCAAAGCAAGTAGCAAAAGCATCATGCTTGCATCAGTTCCTCTTGCCCCCACTCCCAAGTCCCATAGGGGCAGTGTGAAGGAGCCCTGCGTGTGCTCTGCATACAAGTGGGTTTGTGTTGCATCTGAGCAACAGGAGAATGGGGGACCCACCTCTTTTATAGAAGGCAATAAACAAGCTCTTTGTCCTGGAGAGAGAAATTACTTTATTCCTTAAGGTTGCTGTCTGCACACACAGCCCTGAGAAATAGTGCAGGCAGAGTGGTCAGGACCTTATATTCTTGGCATGCCACGTAAAAATGTGCAGTGATGCACAGGGCCTGTGGTGTCCAAATTCTTTCAACAATTGGCCCTACACATTCTTGGCTGAACTTGACAATTCACATGAATATGCCATTCCATTTGCCACACTGTTTAGTCTGATCAAATAGAGGCTGAGACCAAATCTGCTCAATCTGTCTCATACAGAATTTAATTAAGGCTACTATCAATAGAACTTCAAGAAGGAAGATGAGGCTAACCTGAAGTGTTGGCTTCAACCATGCCACCCAGGGTCCCAGATTCAGTCATCTGTAAATCCCAAGGGGATCAGTAGGTCTTATTTCAGACAGCCAGGATATAGTCTAAACCCAGGTTATTATCCACTAAAATTCTCACAAGTGAATTTTAGACTAATCTGCTGATCTTTAGTGTCATTGCCAATAATTATAGGAGGCATTAGATGGGCCCAAAATACTCCCCATCCCTGATGGAGAGACATTCCATGGCCCACATACAAACACACACCCCAATAGGTTACGTGTCATTCCAGTTTAAGATTTGTTGTTAAATCTGATTTGCATCACCATGTGGTTAAGCCACATGGGCAGTGTCACCAAATAGTTGCAAGCTTAGCTGCCATGTAGCAAGCAAGGCCACTCAGGTGACAGGAAAATTATGTGCATTTGTACCAGTTGGATTGAAACAAGGTTGTGCTGGATGGCTGGATGGTGTGCTTGTACTACCAGCACAGGGAAGGGGGGAGGTTCCATGTTCAAGAGCTGCCACTGATGACAAAGGGCACAGCCAAATTGTTTCAGACCAGCCATGCCCACATGGGTTTCCTGTTTCCATAGCATGTGGACAAGATGACAAACCTAGAGGGAAGGGATCAGATTGCCAGCTGAAACTTGGCTCATGTGAATGAGGTGATGGTGTTGCTAGGCTGCACTGCTGGATCTAGGGGACAAAGAGAACACTAATCGTCCCCCCTCCCTGTACCTGCTGGCACATAAGATGTCTTCTTGCCAGTCCTCCATAGCCACGGAAGCAGTGTATCCCACGCCAGTACCCATATCTTCACCTTTTCCCCAGTATTTCCCTACTCATACCCTGATCTTTTAATTGGAGGGGCCAGGTGTGAGGGGAGCAAAATATACAGAGACCCCTTATATTGATATATCCCACCTTGGACTGTGTGGGCCACTGTAGGGGGACTTGGCAAGCAGTATATTCAACCAAGTGGTCATTACATTTATGATTCAGGATCACGTTAATCCACCAAGAGAATCTAGGTGGCTAAACCAGAATTAAGTTTGAACCCCCTAGGCCCCCTTTTGCTAATCTGACACCTGGAGGTTAGCTTGGGATTGTTGTTAGGGAGAAAAAAGAAGCACCATGCCCAGGAATAGTCAGAATCCCAAATCTTCCTCCACCCTTTTTGTCCTGATCATTAACGAGGAAATGGCTGAGAGGAGATGATCCTTGTCTGGGGATGGCTGCATTCAGTGACCACACTGCCTCACTGAGGTGTGTGGACAAAAGGAGATGAGGGAAGTAGTCAGAAGTTTTTGAGTTTATTTTTGAGGAGGCCATTCCAGTGCTCAATAATACAGGGTGCCAGCAGGTGGTAGGGAGTATGGCACGGCCATTGGATACCTTGACTATTGGCCCCTGGTTGAGTGGCTTTTGCAACGGAGGGTGCATCATTGTCAGGCTGTAGATGATCTGAAAAGCCAAAAACTTGACATGGCTTAGTTACAAGGGCCACAATGGTGGTGGCCAGAGTCTCCTGATCAGACTAGAACAGCAATACTGTAACTTGAAAATGTGCTCCAGAGCAGTGAGGTACCAACGATAGTCCAAAGAAGGGGTCAAAGATCTGGAGTAGTCAATCATCCAGGAGTAGGTGGGAGCAATGCCCTGTGCAATGTGGCCTCTTTACTATAAGACAAACAGCTCAACTTTTGGGAGATGTCACAAGTCTGGTAGGTAGTGGTGGCTTCTGCGTCAGAAACATACAGTTCTTTACTTTGTGCCCCATCCATGATGGTGGATGTGTTGCTGCGTCTGGTGCAAGGATGGATCCAGGCAGTGATGGTGGTTGTATGGGCAGTACAGGCTGGATCAGCAGCTTGATTTAAGTTGGTCTTATTAAAGAAGGGCCCTTACCACGGGCATCTCCATGGGAGACCCAGGTTGTCTGATTGGCAGCTGAATTTGTTTCCACAGTTTGCAGCTCCAAAGAAGAATGCCTTTAATTTGCCAGTCTTGCAGACAAGACAGCTAAGCCATTGGCAACAGCACAAAAGTCAGTAAAAATGTCCTAAGTTTCTTCAGGGGAGGTATTGGCCAGGACTATGAGCACTGCCTTGAGTTCTGCCCATTGAGCAGAATGACCATGCCTGCTTTTGATTCTGCATAGCTGATGCTGAGGTTGAACATGGACATTGCTGGTGTGCTTGAAAACCAGGCAGGCACTTAGGGGACCCTCTGTGAACTGAGGGTCCCATTGAGCTAGCAGTTATGCTTCAGGTGATGAAGTGAGGAATAAAGTTTTTCCCAAAGGGATTGCTGCCACCCTGTCATGTAAAACCCAGATGTAATGTCAGAGCTAGGTCAGGTGTGCTCTTGAATACAGTAAGTCCACTACATACGAACCTTCAAGTTGCAAACTTCCAAAGATGCGAACGTGTGTTCCCATGTCCAATCATGTAAGTTAGTTCACGCATCTGGCGTACATTGTCACGTGCGTGCATCCTGTACACAAGTGGTTGTGCTTTGTGTACTTTACTGTACAGTATTGTATAGAGTACGGTAGTATAGTATTTTTATTTCAAGCCCAGGATGTACAGAAGCAAGAGTAAAAGCAGTGGTGATGTAGCTGGTACTGCTAAGAAGCGCCAAGTGATAAAGATGGAAACAAAAGTGAAAATAATTGAGAGAGTGGAGTGAGGCAAAAAGATGGTAGACGTCTCTTATTCTTATAACATGAATCATTCAACCATTGGCACGATTCTAAAGAACAAGGACAAGATCATGGGGCATGTGAAGTCTGCTGTGCCAATTATGTCAACAATAATATCGAGGAAGCGTGGAAAAGTGATGGAAGAGGTGGTGAAACTCCTCAGTGTGTGGATACAGGATCAGCATCAGTGTCAAGTCCCACTCAGCTTAATGCTGATTTAAGAGAAAGCTAAAAGCCTTTATGAAGACTTGAAGAAGAAACACAGCGAAGAATCAGAGGGTGCAACTTTTAATGTCAGCCATGGTTGGTTTCATTGCTTCAAGGCTAGAGCCAACCTTCAGAACATAAAAGTAAGTGGCGAGGCAGCGAGTGCAGATACGGTAGCTGCCTGGGAATTTCCTGAAACACTTCCAGAAATTATTGATGAAGGCACATATTTACCCGAGTAGGTTTTTAATGTGGATGAGACAGGACTGTACTGAAAGGGGATGGCAGACTGAAGTTGCATCAGGAAGGAGGAAGAGTTGATGCCAGGTTATAAAGCAGCAAAGGATAGGCTAACTCTGTTGTTTGGTGGCAATGCTTCTGGTGATGTGAACCTGAAGCCTCTCTTAGTTTATCATTCAGAGAACCCAAGAGCCCTTAAAAACATAGCCAAGGGCTCTCTTCCTGTTGTATGGAAGAGTAACCCCAAAGCCTGTGTTACACAGGCCATTTTCCAGGACTGGTTTTTCCACCACTTTATCCCAGAGGTAGAGAAATATTGCTTGGAGAAGGACATCCATTCAACATTCTTTTGCTGCTCGACAGTGCTCCAGGCCACCCCCCATTCATGGACGACTTTCATCCCAATGTCAAAGTAGTGCATCTGCCACCAAATACCATGTCGCTTATCCAACCTATGGACCACGGAGTTATAGCGACTTTCAAGAAATATTATTTATGTCACACTTTTTGTCAGGCAGTAAAGGTGAGTGATGAATCGGGAACAACTTTGTGACAATTTTGGAAGGACTATAACATCTACAAGGCTATAAAAAACATTGAATTTGCTTGGCGTGAGGTTACCGCTGTCACCATGAACGGGGTTTGGAAGAACCTTTGCCCACAGTTTGTTCATGATTTTCATGGATTTGAAAAGTTGGATGAAGAGTCCAAAGAAGTCTTCAGCAACTTAGTGACCCTCAGCGAGAAGCTGCAGCTTGTTCTGCAAGAGGACGACTTCATTGAACTCTTTGCTGTGCAACACGAGGGGCTTACTAATGAAGACCTGATGGAATTGGAGGCCCAGAGAAAGCATGAGGAGAGACAAGAGGAAGAAGAAGTAACTGAAGAACCGAAGAGATTCACGACGCGGGAAATAGCAAGGGGGTTTTCTTTATTTGAGGAGACACTGTTAGTTTTTGAGGCACAGGACCCGAATGTAGAATGGTACACGAAGTTTGCGGGAGCCATTCAGAATGCAATCCAGTGCTACTGTGTCATCTATGACGAGAAAAAAAAAAAAAAAAAGAGCTGCTACCCAGACATCACTGGATCGTTTTTTCAAGAGTGTAGATAGAATTGAATCCAGCAAGGAACCAGAACCTGAGCCATCAACGTCAGGCATGAGTGAAATTGCAGCTTGCCCTCCGTCTCTTATTGCTAATGATCCTTCAGCTCTACCATCTCCCACCTCCTCTCCCTCCTCCAGTCAGTAACTCTTCTTGCCTGTTCACTAGATGACAGCCCCTGTGTGCCAGCTGTTGTACTCTACTACTGTACTTTTCAAGGTACTGTTCTGTAAGATTAAAAATGTTTTCTTTACTTCTCGTGTTTGTTTTTTATGTATTATTTGTGTGAAAAGTATTATAAACCTATTGCAGTACAGTACTATATAGCCAGTTGTGTTAGTTGGGTACTTAGGCTAACTTTGTTGGACTTATGAACACATTGGACTTACGAACACGCTCTCGGAATGGAACTCATTCATATGTAGGGGACTTACCGTATAGCATTTCCATTTGACTAGCAAGGCCTTTTGTGTTCATCCCTGGATAGCCACCAAATCCAAGTTTACCCATCCCCAAATGGGAATGTCAGGTTGAAGAGTCACAGGACTTCTATGGGTCAGTAAGTAAGAAATTAGCAGGCTCCTAAAGGAATGTACTTGGTGACTGTGTCCAAAAGGCGATGCTGTTGTGCGGGAAACTGGCCTCCTCTGAGTAATCGTGACCACTGAGTCTATTTCTTCCCGTTTTCCTTTCTCTTCTTGGAAGCCTATAGGGTTTCTCCTGGACCATCTTGGAGGATTCAGGAATCACCTCTGTACATACAGCAATCCCTGAATGAGCGAATCCCCTCTGACACTTATGGGCATTCACAGTACAAACCTGTACACACATCAATACCAATTATACTTCTAGCAGTGGCAGCTCCAACAACAGTACACTGAATTGACCCAAAGGACCCACCGTAGGGCCAATTTAATTTCCTGTCCCCACTTTAAACTTTGCTCATAGCCCGTCAGCTGAAATTGGGTACTTTTATTTCTTCCAGTTTTATTGAGATATAATTGACATTCAGTACTGTATAAGTTTAAGGTGTACAGCACAATGCTCACATACATCGTGAAATGATTATCACAGTAAGTTTAGTGAGTATCCATCATTTCATAGAGATGCAAAATTAAAGAAATAGAAAATATTTTTTCCTTGTGATAATTCTTAGAATTTATTCTCTTTCATATATAACATACAGCAGTGTTAATTATATTTATTGTGTTGTACATTAATCCCTAGTACTTATTTATCTCATGGCTGGAAGTTTGTACCTTTTGACTACCTTCATCCAATTCCCCTTTTATACCACCCCGTCCCATAACCACAAATCTGATCTCTATTTCTATGGATTTGTTTGTTTTTGAAGTATAAGTGACCTACAATACTATGTGGGTTCCTGTTACACAACATAGTGATTTGATATTTCTGTAACATTTCAAAATGATCACCAATATAAAGTCTAGTTACAGTATGTCACCTTACAGACATAAAAACCTTACAGAGGTTTTTTTTTTTTTTTTTTCCTTTTGATTCTCTGGAAGTTTTAATTTGTTCTGTCAACGGCATAAGGACTTAGGCCCTCAGGCTAGGCAAGACATCATGGCCCTTGGAAGAAGCACCAAGGCTGCCTGCAGGAGACGGTAAGATGGACTCTTGGTGGGAAAGGAATGAGCTACACAGATGAACCAAGGGAAGGTTTTCGGGGTCAGGGCCCAAGTGAAAAGGGGGGTGAGGATGGACTGCCATAGCCTTAACCTAGTGCTTAAAAAGAAAAAATACCCTTCCCTTCAGTTATTAGGGAGAGGTATGAGTGGAGGGGTTTCTTATTGCTTGCCCCTCCATGGACCTATAGGATCTGAGAGCAGGGGAGAAGAATGCAAGCAGGCTGGTAGGAGAACCAGAGTAAGAAGTCACACAGTTCCCTGGGTGGATGAGTCAAACCCTGGGCTTGGACTTCAGCCCCAAGGGCCAGAACAGCATCTCTTTCTTCTGAAGAGGTCAAGTCGCCTGAGCTCACAGGACCAGGAATGTCAGATTTCCAGCCCCTCCCGATCCATGGTTGTTGGGATTCCCTTGTGTCTCAAAAGCCTTGGAGCAGTAAAGAAAAGTTTCTCTCCAGGAATTTCTTTCCCAGTCAGTAAGCAGCCGACTTTTCTGGCAGAAATGTCCTTTCTGCCCAATCTGCCCCCAGGAGGGTGGGAATGTGGCTAGCCCTCAGGAAGTGTCCCAGAGGCTCATATGGCCCGGGATGGAGAATGTGCACCTTCTTCAGAGGCTCAGAACTCCCACTTGTCCACCTCCAGCTCTTCCAGGTTTGTTACCAGGCCAAAGATTCCACTGTGATCCTGAGACTGGCTGCCTTCAAAATTGGTGATGGGGGTGACAGGACAAAGCAACTCAGGCAAAGCCTCTGAGGCACGTCGCTTGATCAGCTTGAAGAAAGAATGGTTCAGGAGGGTGCAGGCACTTGGTCTTACATCTGGGTTGTGCTGAAGGCACTGCTCCACAAAGTGGTGGGAGTGGGGTGAGAAGATGCGGTGATAGGGGTGGGACAGTGAGTTGCCATTGGAGGTCCTGGGGGTGCTGGTGGCCAGGCTATCACTTAGGCCAGAGTTGGCCACTGAGCGCGAGATGCTCATGGTAAGCTCCTGGGCAGGGATGGTGCTGGTGTCCAGCAGGCAGGGCACAATGCCGTTCAGCTTCTCCAGTAACATCTGGGGGGCAGGCATATCCTTTAAAGGGGACATGGCTATTGGCCAGTTCACAGGCTGTGATTCCCACACTGTAGATGTCAAACTTGGTATCATAACCCTGAAGATTCTGCTGGAGGACCTCTGGGCTGAGCCAGGGCAGAACCTTGATACTGTACTTGGTAAAGTCGTGGACCACACGCTGCTGCTGCCCATGGCTGGTCATGCTGAGGTTGCTGCTTAAACCGGACAGGTAGACCTTCCCATCTGTGGAGATCAGAACGTAGGTGCCTGGCTTTGACACTCCTGTGCATATATCCCATGTGGTGGATGTAGTCCAGGGCCTTGAGCACCCCCTGCAGGATGTAAGCAATTCCCAGCTCATTCATGCTGTCCATGAAGTGTGTACAGATGAGGTCCTTTGCAGAGACATATGCCATGAATGATGTGATAACCCACAGCTCATTGTCTGTAATAAAGGTGGCTTGATATGGCAGGATATTGGGATGGCTGAAGATCTTAGAGACACGGAGCTCCCCTTGCAAGTATGTCACCAGCTCATTGGAACAAGCTTCTAGGTTAATCCTTCGTACAGTCACGTACTTTCCCATTGGTTTGTACCTTGCTAGATTCACTGTCATCAGGTCCTCGAATCCTTTGCCTGTAACGATGAGTAGCTCATAACACCCTCCCTTTGGCAGAAAGCTACTCATGATCTCCTGTTTAGTGAAGGATGCTATCGACTCTGAGCTTGCCTCGTTGGTCTCCAAATGGTTCCAAATCTCTTAAGCCCCCAACAATGAACTTTTCCGAGACTAAATGGCTAATTCACTCTATTTACTTACAAGAAAAGACATGAGTTCCTAACATGTAGACCTACTTTAATTTCAAAAATTGAAACCCAGCTCCACCTCCTTGGTTTAAGGCTGTACCAACACCAGGCCAATTGCTGGGAGGCCAGAGTTATTGACAATATTCCCCATACTGTACATTTTATACCACTGATTCATTTATTTTGCAACTGGAAGTTTGTACCTCTTAATCTCCCTCACCTATTTCTTTCCTGCCTCCACCTCTCTCCCTTCTGGCAACCAACTGTTCTCTGTATCTATAACTCTGTTTCTGGATTCCACATATAAGTGAATTCATACGGTCTTTCTCTGTCTGACAATTTCACTTACCATAATACCCTCTAGGTCCATACATGTTGTTGCAAATGGCAAGATTTCATTCTTTTTTATGGCTGAGTAATATTCCATTTATTATACATACCACATCTTCTTTATCCACTCATCCAAGTGGACACTTAGGTTGCTTCTATATCTTGGCTATTGTAAATAATGCTGCAATGAACATAGGGGGACATATATCTTTTTGAACTAGTGTTTTTATTTCTTTGAGATAAATATCCAGGAATGGAATTGCTGGTTTATATGGTAGTTCTATTTTTAATTTTTTGAAAAAAAAAAACTCTCCATACTGTTTCCATAGTGGCTGCACCACCACCAATGGCATACAAGTGTTCCCTTTTCTCTGCATCCTCGCCAACACTTGTTATTTATTGTCTTTTTGATAATAACCATTCTGATGAGTGTGAGGTGATATCTCATTGTGGTTTTTATTTTTTTCATAAATTTATTTATTTTATATTTTATTTTTGGCTGCATTGCGTCTTCACTGCTGTGCTCGGGCTTTCTCTAGTTCCGGCGAGCGGGGGCTACTCTTTGTTGAGTGCACGGGCTTCTCACTGCAGTGGCTTCTCCTGTTGTGGAGCATGGGCTCTAGGCACGTGAGCTTCAGTAGTTGCAGCACGCAGGCTCAGTAGTTGTGGCTCACAGGCTCCAGAGCACAGGTTAAGTAGTTGTGGCGCATGAGCTTAGTTGCTCTGCGGCATGTTGGATCTTCCCGGTCCAGGGCTCGAACCTGCGTCCTCTGCATTGGCAGGCAGATTCTTAAACACTGCTCCGTCAGGGAAATCCCTACCATACTGTTTTGATGACTGTAGCTTTTCTTTCTCAAGATTGTTTTGGCTATCTGGGGTCTTTTGTGTTTCCATACAAATTTTAGAATTATTTTTTCTAGTTCTATGAGAAATGTCATTGGTATTTTGTCAGGAATTGCATTGAATCTGTAGATTGCATTGGGTAATATGGTCATTTTAACAATATTAATTCTTCCAATCCATGGACATGGTGTATCTTTCCATCTGTCTGTGTAGTCTTCAATTTCTTTCATCAGTGATTTATAGTTTTCTGAGTATAGGTCGTTTACCTCCTTAGTTAGAAGTATTCCTAGATATTTTATTCTTTTTGGTGTAATTGTAAATGGGCTTGTTTTATTAATTTATCTCTTGCTGACAGTTCATTTTTAGTGTATAGAAACGCAACAGATTTCTGAAATTGGGTGATATTTTTACCTTATGGGAAAACAGACCAAGGGGTTTAATGTGTGTGGATCAGGAGCTACTGCAACAGCTTCAGGAGATCATGGTATTCCAGAAGAGAGAGCAGGAAGTGCTGGGTGGCAGGAGAGGCTAGTTCATGGCAGGGGGCAGGCAGCTGGAAGACTTTCATTTTCTCTTGGCCTCTGGCTTCAGGGTTGGAGTGCCACTGCCTCCTCCCTCATGAACCTCCAGCATCAGTCCAGGGAGAACCTGAGCCCAGGACCATTTCTCCCCCAGTCCACACTGCAGCCCTGGGTGCCTTCAGCCACCCCTGCCTGCATCCATCCACAGGACTGGGTAAGATGCTGACGTGGACATTGGGTCCTACAGAGCTGTAAGGGTTTGAGATCCTCAGCTCCATGAAGTTCCCAGCATACTCTGCTATTTCATCAAAGCGGCTGAGGGTGGAGTGTGGATGGGAGAGAGGGATAGGGAGCACAGGGTCAAAGAGTGGGACTGTGCCAGTAAGCAAGGCTTTGTGTTTGTTCACTTTGGGTTTGAATGCCATTTGTGGGGCTCAATCAAATAAACTTGTAATGTTTTTGGCTTATCTAAAGCTCTATTCCAAACATCCTGGCTGATGCCATTTATTTCAGCTTTGGAGACCCTTTGATTCAGCAGCCTCATCCACGTTGACTTTTGGGTGGGGCTGTGCAGCTTGCTGCCCCACTGTCATAACATCCTTCCTCCTCCTGCATGGGGGAGAGTGAGCAGGAACCAAAGCACCATTCAGGTGGCTTGTTTCAATCCTGCCTCTCACTGCTTAGCCTCGTTGACAGGTAGGACAATGTGAGATGCTCACTCTAGCCACCCTTACCCTGCCACCCCCTGTTTGGGTGAGAGGAGTCACTAACATGTGCCGGGGAGTCTTTTCATGTCCCCTGATCTGGTCCACAGGGTCCTTTGTCCTTCCTATTCCAGAAAGCCATACCTCTGTCAGCACCCTATCCTCATTGCCAAAACTGTCAGGGTCTGGCATTTGAATTTACCCTGCTGATAAGTGAATAATTAGCCTCTTACTGTTTCATAGATGCTGGCCAAGATGAGACTCTAGTGACAGAGACAAAGGACTTTATTACACACGGCACCTTAAGCAGCATAAGCATAATGTTTACATTGGCTCCCTTGCCCCGCCAAGTCCCACAGGGGCAGCATGGAGGGCCCCAGTAGATGCCATGCATACAATGGGTTTGTGTTGCATCTGAGGAACACGGAGCTTGGGGAACCCACCTGTTTTATAGCAGGAAATAAGCAAGCCTGCTTTTTGTCCTAGAGGGAGGTATTACTTCATCCCTCAAGGTTGCTCACTACAAACACAAGCCTGAGAAATGGCAAAGAGCAGTTAGGACCCTGTATCCTTGGGATACCCAGGAAGACTGGGCAGGGCCGCCAGGGCTCATGGCCGGTTGCCTCTCCTAGTAGTTCCTACTCCATGTCTGTTTCCAGGCCACGCTTGTCTCTTTTTTAAAAGCTCCGTTTCTCAGTCCTGATCAGCAGTTTCTGCTGCCCTTCTCTAGTCTACCCAGACTGGATCATGGCAGCAGAAACAAAGAAAAGAGAAACTCAAGCTCTTTTTTTTTTCCCCACACTGTGGCACATGGGATCTTAGTTCCCCTACCAGGGATCATATCCACATCCCCTGCATTGGAAGCACGGAGTCTTAACCACTGGACCTGCAGGGAAGTCCCCCCAAGCTCTTTTAAGATCACAGATGCAAAAGACTTAAATAGATCTTAGCAGATCAAATACAGCAGTATACTTAAAGAATAATATATCATAACCAAGCTTTTCTAACATATAAGGATGGCTCAGCATTAAAGTTTATCAATATGTATTAACAGATGCAAGGATAAATTTCATTCATTCATTTAGCAGATACATATGGGCCCAGGGTTGACAAAAATAACAAAATTCCAGCCCTCAATGAACTTACATTCAAGTGAGAGACACGGACAGAAAACAAAGAAACAAATACATAATATGACATCTAGTAGTGACTGGTAAAACTGAGAAAATAAGGCTCCAGTGAAGTGATAGATATCAGCAGTTTCACGTGGTTTCACCTAATATATATGTGGGAATTTAATATTTGACAAAAGTAGAAATTCTTATCTGGGGCAATTAGCTAAACTTTCAGAAAAAATAAACGTAGGTATTTATATTTCACCTTTTATAAAACTACATTTCAGATAAATTAATGACCTAAACCAGAGAAACACACAAGACCATAATAGCATTAGAAAAAATATTGGAGAATATGCTTAGCACCTTAAGGTACAGGAGGCCTTCTGAAATGAAAGCTAGAGCATTGGAGACAGACTGACACATTTCTTTCTGTATCATGTGGAAGGAGAGCAGAAGTGGTGTGTGCAACTGGCAGGAAGTATCATTAAAGGGCTGGGGGCCTCTGCTCTTCCTCTTCCCTGTCCTCCTTCTTGCTGGGTGGAATGTATAAACGGTGGCTGGAGCTGGAATAACTGTCTTGAATCAACTTGGGAATGAAGACCTTGCAAGGTGGACCAACAGGATAATGACGTCTGAGCCTCTGACAGGATGGAGGCCAATCCAGCCCTGAACCAACTATCACTGAACTCTTAGGTGAGCAAGAAATAAAGCCCTTTCTTGTTTGGGTTGTGGTTATGTTGTGCACTATCACTTTGCACCTGAATCTAATCCTAACTGATACATGATACACCTTCTCAGCCCTAGGTGAAAGATCATGATTGTTTGTGTAAGCCACTGGTTCTCGACTCCGGTTAACTTTTACAGTCATCCAGGGAGCTTTTAAAGAACAACAGTATCTCACCCCAGACCAGTTACATCAACACCTCTGGTGGTAGGGTCCAGACATGGGTATTCTTAAAAAGCTCCCCTATGAGTCTAATACGCAGTCAGACTATGAAGAATTAGTTTCAGCCAATAAGGACAAACTTCTTCCCCTCCTTCCCAGTCTCCCTTGTAGTAGGAGAGGTCATGGACCTAGTTCTGGCCTGTGCTACCTAAGTGGAAATCCGCTGAGATTTTATCTGGGATACTGTTTACATTTCTGATAAAAAGGAGCATACGTGGCTGTGACTGTTCTTTCTCCCCCTTTCTAGCTTTTTTTTTTTTGGTACGCGGGCCTCTCACTGTTGTGGCCTCTCCTGTTGTGGAGCACAGGCTCCGGACGCGCAGGCTCAGCGGCCATGGCTCACGGGCCCAGCCGCCCCGCGGCATGTGGGATCTTCCTGGACCAGGGCACGAACCCGTGTCCCCTGCATCGGCAGGCGGACTCTCAACCACTGCGCCACCAGGGAAGCCCCCCTTTCTAGTTTTGAATCCAGAAGTGTTGTCCAGAGCCACAGCAACCATATATGGTGAGTATGAGGCACCAAGGATGAGGACACTAGGCAATACACTAAGGCTGGCAGAGTGAAAATTTCCAGAGCCTGGGTCTCAGGGTGCATCACCACACAACTAAACCAATCCCAGTAACTCCTTTACCTTCAGAAAAGCTGTGAAAAACCCAACAACCCTTATCTGTTTAATGAGTTCTCTGTTTATTGCAGCAGATCACATTCATAACAGAAACATATACGGGTGTTTTGGATGCACTTTGGTAACATTTATCATGTGTACAAAAAAAATTGTACACGAATGTACACAGCAACATCGCTGGTGATAGCCCAGACTAGAAATCACCTAAGAATCCATTGACGTGAGAAAACCTCAATAAATTTAGTAAATTCACATTATATAATACTATGTAGCAAAATAAAACAATAAGTCTGCTCATTTTCTAAAACATGGTATCTTAGATCTCTAAGACATGGTGCTGAGGGAAAAACGTAAATTATAAGACAGTAAGTATATAGAGTATGAAACCATTTATTCTGAAGCACACACCCATACACTAAAAACAATACTATATATTATTCCGTGCATGTAAGGGGGTGTGCTTGCATATGGAAAACGTTTCAGGGGAGACAGTTAGCTGCCTATAGGGACAGGGCAAAAGGATTGGGGCTGTGGTTGGGGTGGTAAGAAACTTTGGCCTTATTTATAATTTATAAATTTTTAAGAAAGGAATGTAATCATTTACCTACTGTCCAATTAAAAATACTCAAGCAAAATTTTATATTAAAATTAACAAGAGGGGCTTCCCTGGTGGCTCAGTGGTTGAGAATCTGCCTGCTAATGCAGGGGACACGGGTTCGAGCCCTGGTCTGGGAGGATCCCACATGCCACGGAGCAACTAGGCCCATGAGCCACAACTACTGAGCCTGCGCATCTGGAGCCTGTGCTCTGCAACAAGAGAGGCCGCGATAGTGAGAGGCCTGAGCACCGCGATGAAGAGCGGCCCCCGCTTGCCACAACTAGAGAAAGCCCTCGCACAGAAATGAAGACCCAACACAGCAAAAATAAATAAATAAACTCCTACCCCCAACATCTTCTTAAAAAAAAAAAAAATGGTAATAGTCTAAAATTAACAAGAAAAAAGAAGTTCTACTTTTTGGGGACTCTTCCCACTGAAATCACCTTTCTCATTCTCTGCCATCTCTGACCTCTTGGTCTCACCTGTCCATCAAGAGCAGGCCCCAGCTCCTGGATCCTAGCCTTTCTCCTGCCTCTGCCATGACACTATCCTAGGTGACTCCCACGGGGACACAGATGACCCAATGTAGGTCTGAGTCCTCTCTGCAGAGGTCTCCTTGAGCTCTCTTTGGGATCCACTCCCATAGTCCCATCTGGGACTCCTCTATCACTGGCATCTGCTCCATTTCCAAAACGGCTGGTGGAGACACCCTCCTTTCCTTCCATCTTACTTGCTCAGTGACTCCCACGAGCACTATTCTGACTATTTTGGGATCTTTGATCCTTTTCTCACCTTTCTATCCATTAGATCACTGTCTTCACTTCCCTCCTGATCCCATTTTGCCAACACCCTCAACTCTCTTGTACCTCTCTCTGGCAAAATACATCTTCAGATGAACCCAAGTGTTGGCTTTCTCCATGAAATCACACATAATCATATCATGGTAAATTCATGGTCACCATTCCAACAGGTCCTTAGTATTGCTCATTAATCCCTCTCCATTTCTCTCAGCTCTAGAACTTGAACCAATCTTACTCACTACTCCTTACTGTACCTCATCTCCTCAAACATGCCTGCTCTCCTCACTGGGTCCCAGTGCACCATGGCCATTCTCACCTCCACAGAATAGTAGCTGCCTTCTCCAGTTCTTTTTTGCCAGCTGGTGCATCCAGTCCAACTGCTTCTGGTGTTGGTCATTAACTGCTCACAGCTACCCCCTTCTCTGGGAGGGTTGTCCATGGTCAATGGAGCCTCCAAGAGCCAGAGATTCCTGGAAGATTAGCCCATGCAGGGCTGAAGCAGAGTTACTAAGCCTTGCCTCAAATTGGGACAACCCTGAGACATCATTCCTGCTCCAGGGCTCCCCAGAACAAGCTGAGGTAGACTCCAGCTGAGGCTACATCTTGCTGAGCTCCATCCCCTGCCCTCTTCTTAGGAAAGGATTCTAAATGCACAAACCAAAACAAATAGGATTACAAATAAAACTCACTACACTGATAATAATAATGCAACCTTGTAATACAGTGCTATTTGTGCTGCTTTTTTGGGCATTAAATAACAAAATCTAGCATTAGGTCAAATAATGTCAAAGTAGAGGTCAGAGTAAAGGATATTTCAGGATATCTGCCACAACTGAAATGCGGTATGAATTATAATTTCTATTAGTGACAAAGTCAAGGGTACTAAAGGTAGCACTACAATTTCACTCTACATTCATAATGATAGGAAATACTAAATTTCAGTTAGAGTTTAGTGAGAATAAAGATGTGATTTTTTTTGATTTTCCCCTTCCAAGTTCATGGTACTGGTTTATATTCATGGACACCTGGAGCTCTGGTTAGGACCCCATTCTGGACAATTTATAGGCCTAGGAAACCGACATTCAATTCATCCAGCCTCATACTGAACACTCATATATGCTTCATAACAGTTAGAAGGGACAAGATGGTTTAACCTCCCTCACCTGCCCAAGAGTCTGGTTAAGGAACTTTTCAAGGGTCCTGACTGAACTTCCCTATTCTCAGGTAGTATCAGCGAGAGATGCCTTAATAGGGACTCGAAGTCCAGGAGAACTCACCAAACTCACCAGAAGAACACAATGGCCTTAGACAGTGATGGTCACATTTCCTTGGCCTGAATCAACTGGCATCCTTCATCAATTCCTTTCACCCTTTTGACAACCACATGGTGTTATACCAATTAGCAGATGTTGTTTGTCAGGCTGGGCTCAGATCTGTGCAGAATTTAGGGATGGAAATAATGTTGTAGTTGCCCTCAAGAAAATTAATATTTTCTGGGATGAAAAATAGATTATCAGAAATTAGACCAAGATGGCACTCTCTTCTTTCCCACCATAAATTTCCTAAAGTAACAGAAAATATAGTTTTTAAAAAGTGTAAATCTCCCACTTTTTCTCCATTAGAAAGAGTAATATTTGGGGCTTCCCTGGTGGCGCAGTGGTTGAGAGTCCGCCTACCAATGCAGGGGACACGGGTTCGTGCCCCGGTCCGGGAAGATCCCACATGCCGCGGAGTGGCTGGGCCCATGAGCTATGGCCACTGAGCCTGAGCGTCCGGAGCCTGTGCTCCGCAACGGGAGAGGCTGCAACACTAAGAGGCCCGCGTACCACAAAAAAAAAAAAAAGAGAGTAACATTTGGAAGAGAAAAATGGTGGTGGATGGCAATAGCAGTGTGGAACCGGGAACTAGGGAGTCTAAGGAGGCAAGATGGTGTGAATGTTTTCTGGTTTTGATTCTGGAGATGGAGGAGTATGTCATATTAATATTATACATTGATAAATTATTCAATTAGCTACAATATTAACAGCTTTTTCAGGTGTTCAAGCACTTTTCATGTGTTCAGGTTTCTTACGCATTTATTATCTAGTTTAAATCTTTTCACCCAACAGTAGAGAATGTCCTTCCTAAAGGAATGCAGAAAAGAGACACAAAGCTTGTGCTTGATCCCCAAGATTAGAACCACTGCATTCTTTCCCTTGGGCTGGGAGAAGGCTCTGCATCTTTTTGGATGGATTAGGTATACAAATCACCTAGTTAGTGGTTCGTAAATTTGTGTGTATCACCTGGGGGAGCCTGTTAGACATGTATTTTCTGGGGCCCCAATTCTGAGATTTGGATTCAGCAAGTCTGGGGTGACACTCATAAGTCTGCACTTTTAACAAGTGCCCCTGGTCCACTTGTGTCATCTGTTTTAGCCATGTCGTTTGTAAACAGCATGTGACTGGAAATTTAAAAATAGGTCTTAAATTCCCTTTTAGTCACACTTACAAGCTTGTAATTTCTGTCTCCAATTACAATCCTGCTCAGAGGAGTTCAGGCCTAGGATACACTATTAGGGAAACAACTGTCAGAGCAAAGAACAAGCCCACCTAGGAAAAAACAACAAGGAAACTTGATTAATACAGAGTAACCGGGCAGGCTAGGAGACTGAAGAAGCCAGACACACACACCTTCTCCCATGGATTGTGTGGCGTTCATTAATGCCTTTAGTGTCGGACATACGATTGTTCAGTGAGAATTGATTAAAAGAATAACAAATACGTGGACACATAAACATTAAGAAAAGATAGATTCTCCAGTATTGTTTTTCAACTTGTTATTAAACTCGTTTGATAAAATGAAACCTCATATTCGCCTTTAATGTTATTTTGAAGTTTCAACATAAATACGGTGTCTGAAAATAAAGCAATAGACAAAGCGGCGCTGTGCAGCATCACGGTCCAAGGGAAGTGGTGAGTAGAAATGGATGAACGCGGAGGAAGAAGAAGCGGAGGAAGAAGAACGGGTGGGAGGTTTCGGCTGGAGAAAATGAGCTTACCTCCCAGCATCAGTGCCGGACCGGAAATAGGGGCGCCGGGCCGCGCCGGCTTCCGGCGTCATTTCGCCGCGACTTCCTGTGGAGAGCATGGCGGTCCTTGGCGGTGTCCGCTGGGTGACCCGAGTGAGGCCCGGGGCATGCTGGGGTAGGCGGGAGGGCGGCGGGTTTGTACCGGGCTCACCGAAGTATTCGGGGCGTGAGGCTCCCAGATCCGACCTCAAAGGTTTATGTGACTGTCGTAGACGCTGGTCGCCGCCCCGAATCCCGGGGCATGGAGGAGCCTGTGTACTTCGGCCGTAGCGCAAGCCGCCTCGCGGAGCCAGGTAAGTGCAAGTCCGGCTCCGGTCTGGCCCACGCCCCGACCCCTCCTCTCCTGGCCTACCCCAGGACTCCTGCCCCAGCCCCAGCTCTAGCTCTGCTGACCCCGCTCGCAGGGCGAGGACGTGAGGGTGGAGGGCGCCTTTCCCGTGACTATGCTACCAGGAGACGGCGTGGGGCCTGAGCTGATGCACGCTGTCAAGGAGGTGTTCAAGGTGAGTGGCCTGGGGGAGTCAGCCAGCAGGGGCGATGGACTGGGTTGGAAAGGACTTACTCGATTCTGACCCTGCGATTTTTGACACCTGCCCCTGAAGGCTGCCTCTGTCCCAGTGGAGTTCCAGGAGCATCACCTGAGCGAGGTGCAGAATATGGCATCTGAGGAGAAGCTGGAGCAGGTGCTGAGTTCCATGAAGGAGAACAAGGTGGCCATCATTGGTATGCGTGCCTCCTTGCTACCCCACCCATGTTAGTTAAAATCAAACGAATAAATGTTCATTAATCTTACCTCAGCACACACATAATACATTAACTCTCCCGACCTCCCGCCACTGGATTGGTGGCCATCAGTGGGAACCCACTTGGAAACCCAGGAATTGAGAGATTGTGTGCCTCTCATGCTGTCTATGCAGGAAGGCTCCATGAGTTTGTAGTCTGTCATGGGGCTACATTATGGGTCACCAAGTCTTGTTAACTGTGTTTCTAGAATGCCATTTCTAGCTGCTTCTTTTCTTTTGTCTTCCCTTCTGCTTTCCTACTGTAATCACCTCATTAGATTTTTTGGCTTTCAGTTCTGCCCCTATAGTCCATCCTCTACAGCTCTTTTCTTGGAAAAACCAGCATGACTTTCAGGCCCAGCCTTAGTGTAGGAGAGTAAGCTCTTTATGAGCTGACCCTCAGCTTTTCTGCCTTTGTTTCTACAACACTTGTTGTGTGCTTTGGTCACACCAGACTATATTAGTTTCCAAATACATGTACTGTCTTGACTTTTGCTGTTTCTTCTGCCACAGTGTTCTCCTTTTGGTGCCACCTGTCAGAATCTTCCTCACTCACTGTATTAGTTTCCTAGGGCTGCCATAACAAATTACCACAAACCTGGTGGCTTAAAATAACAGAAATGTATTCTCTACCAGTTCTGGAGGTCAGAATCCTGAAATTAAGGTGTTGGCAGAGCTCCTTCTGAAGACTTGGGTAGAATCCTTCCTTGCCGCTTCCAGCTGTTGGTGGTTCCTGGCAGCTGCTGGCATTCCTCGGTGTTTCTTGGCTTCTGGATACATCAGTTCAGTCTCTGTCTCTGTCTTGATATGGTTTTCTCTACTCTGTGTCTGTGTATCTGTTTCTCCTTCTTTTCTTGTATAAGGACTTGTCGTGGGGTTTAGGACCTACTTGGATCCAGTGTGATTCCATCTCAAGATCCTTAACTTATTATATCTGCAGACACTGTTTTCCCAAATAAGGTCACATTTACAGGTTCTGGGGGTTAGGACATGGGCATATCATTTGGGTGGTTCACTATTCAACCTAGTAGACTCACTCAACCTAAGGTCTGGCTGAAGTGCCAGCTGTTCTATGATACTTCCTGATGTTACCAGAGGGAATTTCTTCTCTGTGCTCCTGTGCGTGTTGGTAATACCTCTCCCATGGTATTTATCATTTCTTTCATATTAACTGTCTTCCCCCAATGCATTGTTTGCCCCTTGAGGACAGGAATTTGTGTTGTGTTTTTTGGTTGATATCCCTAGTGCCTGACACATGATATTCAGTAAGTGCTGGTTGAGAAGATGTCAAATACATAGACATAGAAACATCAAGAAAGGTCATGGATCCCCTAGATTGTTTCTCAACCTATTAAACCGAGGCTCTTTTTTTTTTTTTTGAATTTATTTATTTATTTTGGCTGCACTGGGTCTTAGGTGCGGCACACGGGATCTTTAGTTGTGGCATGCATGTGGGATCTAGTTCCCCGACCAGGGATCGAACCTGAGCCCCCTGCATTGGGAGTGCAGAGTCTTACCCACTGGACCACCAGGGAAGTCCCGAAACCCAGGCTCTTTGATAACATGAGAAAATTATTTTCTGTCCTTTTAGGTCATTTTGAAGTTTCAACATAAATTAAATTTGGTGACTAGAAATGAAACAGTGGGCAAAATGTTTCTGGTTTTAACTACATTATTTTCCTTTGCCCCGTGCCTCCAGAGGCATTTAATGTCACTCATTTGGGAGTGGGAGATGGGAGTCTGGGGGGGATCACTGAGGGGATTGGACACCAATCTGGGTTCCCTTGGGCTTGGCCTGTGCCTAACACCCCCCCTCCCACCTCAACTTTGTTTATGCAGGAAAGATCCACACCCCGATGGAGTATAAGGGGGAACTAGCCTCCTACGATATGCGACTGAGGTAGGTGGTGGGAGGACATGGGTGAGTGGGGTACTGGGGCACCAGGCACAGTGCTCATGGCTCTGCCCCATCCCCAGGCGTAAGTTGGACTTGTTTGCCAACGTAGTCCATGTGAAGTCACTTCCTGGGTACAAGACTCGACACAACAATCTAGATTTGGTGATTATTCGAGAGCAGACAGAAGGGGAGTACAGCTCTCTGGAACACGAGGTGAGGCCCTAGAAATCGCAGAGGGCAGGGGTGAAGGGGGGAGAGAGGCACAGCTCCTTCCCTTTTTTCTAGTGTCACCCAGCTTCTTCTCTCTTACGCAGAGTGCGAGGGGCGTGATTGAGTGCCTGAAGATTGTCACTCGAACCAAATCTCAGCGGATCGCAAAGTTCGCCTTTGACTATGCCACTAAGAAGGGGCGGGGCAAGGTCACAGCTGTCCACAAGGCCAATATCATGTGAGGGACATGGCTTTGCATGGGGTAGGTTCATGGGAAGGTAGCTCCCTGCACTCTATCGGCTGAGTGTTCCCTTTGGTCCATGGACAGGAAACTGGGGGATGGGTTGTTCCTGCAGTGCTGTGAGGAAGTTGCTGAACTGTACCCCAAGATCAAGTTTGAGACAATGATCATAGACAACTGCTGCATGCAGGTGAGGCCCTCCCGGTGTGCCCGTTCTCAGTGCTGAGCAAGGCAGGGAATAGGATTTACGTCTCTCCTCCATGCCCACATTTTGCCCCCAGCTGGTGCAGAATCCTTACCAGTTTGATGTGCTGGTGATGCCCAACCTCTATGGGAACATTATTGACAATCTGGCTGCTGGCCTGGTTGGGGGAGCTGGTGTGGTCCCTGGTGAGAGCTACAGTGCAGAGTATGCAGTCTTTGAGACGGTGAGTGAAGTCACCACCTCCCTCAGCCCTCTCTGTGCCCTTCTTCTGACCTCAGGTCCCCTTGATAGCTCTCCCCCAGTGCATCCCCCTCCTAAGTGACCCTGGCCTGCTTCTGTCCTCCCAACCCTTACATCTTCTCGGTGTTCCTGGCTTGACCTTTCATCCTAATGCCCTTCCCTGACCTCAGCTTCTGCAGAATGTCTGCCCCCAGTGACTCTGGCCTGCTCCTCTTTCCACAGGGTGCCCGGCATCCATTTGCCCAGGCGGTGGGCAGGAATATAGCCAACCCCACAGCCATGCTGTTGTCAGCTTCCAACATGCTGCGGCATCTCAAGTAGGTCACTGTCGGCCCGGGGAGGCTGCTGGCTGTTCGGGGAGCACAGGTGGGGAAATCAGGGGGATGATGTGGGGGGAATCTCAGTTTCTTTCTGTCCACATTGACAGTCTCGAGCATCATTCCAACACGATTGCAGATGCGGTGAAGAAGGTGATCAAAGTCGGCAAGGTGAGTTTAGAAAGGCTGTGGGGTTTAGGGTCTCGGCAGGACTTTCTGGGGAACCTGAGTTGGGGCCTCCTTTCCCTCCAGGTCCCAAGAGCCTCTGCTCTCTGCTTTTCCCCCAGTCCTGTCAGGGCTGTTCATTTCCCTTCTCTTGGCTGTTTCATCCTCTTGATCTCCTTTGCCTCCTAGTTCCCATCTGCTATTCCCTCTTTCCTGCTCCATCCATTGGCACTTTAATTGGCCATCTTAATGCAGAACTTACAGCTTCCTATCTAAGCGGAGATGGAGGAGCAGAGGGAGATAGCTGGCAGGATGAGGCACCAGTGCCACTTCCTCCACACCTGGAAGCCCATCCTCATCCGCCATTCCCCTGCCAGTCATCTGTGCTTCCACCTGGTCTTCTCTATTTCCCCCGAGGCATCCTTCTCCTGTCTCCAATCTGCATTTCCCTTCTCACTCATGCTCAGCTTCCCACCCTCGCCCAGGCCACAGCAGAACTCGGAACAGTGGCTCTGGCCCTCAAAAGACAGGAATGGATGGGTCCATGCTCTTCCAAACCTGGCCACCTCCTTGCATCCTGCTGCATTGTCTTCTTTTTCTGGCCTTGTCACCCTCTTTGGATTCCATTTCCATCATACTTCCCTGCCTTCATGGGCTCTCTTTTCTTCCCCACGGCTGTTGCCGGTGGTGGCTGTAGGTGCGGACTCGAGACATGGGCGGCTACAGCACCACAACCGACTTCATCAAGTCTGTCATCGGCCACCTGCACCCCTATGGGGGCTAGAGCCCTTTATTCCCTCCAGCCTCACAAGGACCATACACCTCCCTTCAGTACAGTGGACCAGAGAAGAGCCCTAAACCTGTAGACCATTATCACCTTCTGGGCAGAGCCTAGGTTGTCTGGGGCTGGCTTCCTTAGGGAACTTAGGTGGTGGGGGGTTAGGGATGGGGCCCAGGCCACAGAGGTGATGACAGTTCTCCCCCACAGGTTCGAACTTCTCACATGGGTGGTTATGCCACCTGCCAAGACTTCACTGAGGCGGTCATTGGTGCCCTGTCCAACCCATAGGTCCCACCATGTAAGGTGTCCAATAAAACATATGACATGATATGACTCGTGAATTTGTTTTTATTTTTATTGGGCTATAGGGGATGGGCTGGGAAATATCTCTGTAGTTATGCCCTACTAGGGAAATGTCCATTCTAATTTTCCTGGGATAGCTTTCGGAGCTTTTTCTTTTTCTTTTTCTTTGAGCTGCTGTTCTTGCTGGCAGCAGCCTCTTCAGGTCCACTGCTAAGAGGCTCCTCCTTGGAAGAGAATTTCCTCTTTTTCTTGGGGACCCTCTTGTTTCCTGACAGATGGCAGAAAGGGAAAAATGGGCATGAAAGAGTGTCATCCATTGTATGAACACGTGCACACACCCCGTTAGAATTCCAGCTGTTAAGTACCCAGGGCAGAAAGACTGGTGGATAGAAATGGTGTTAAAATTGTCCAGTGTTTCTGGGATGATTTTTAAATTGTATGGCAGGTGACCCCCCCCCCGCCCCCCCGGCCAATCACTTAGAAGGTAGGGGGAATACACAATTATCTAAGCCCAATAAGACCACCACCCCCCACGGCCCGGCCAATCACTTAAAAAGTAGGGAGAATACACAATTATCTAAGCCCAATAAGTAATTTACAGAAAACCCTACCATGCTGGTTGCAAAAGAATCATGACACCAAGTTGCAGAGTGGACCCTGAAACATTGGCAGACTGGGCACAATGACAATCCCAGGGAGAATGATTCTAACATAGCACACTGGAGCCCTCCCTGCCCTCAACCCCCAGTATGAAATGCTACCATTTCTAGATATGTCTGGGAACAAGCAGAGCAGGAATTTACACTACCCACAGTTGAGGACTCCTGGGAAGCAGCCAAGGACAGAACACACTAGCCCAGTGAACAGGTGTTGCTACAAACCAGCGCTCTGGGCTCTTGAGCGAGTTCTCTCAGCACCTATCTCCTTCCTATAGAATCAAGAGGTAGTTTTAGAGGTTTCAGATCCTTATTTCAGTCCAAAAGCCTGTATTCCAGACCTTGACTTGAGGTGGCATATCCTCTGTTCTGCTGTTTTCTGTCCTATGGCTTAAGATCTTCACCCAGGGGTAAGGGCTGTCTACTACTGACCTCACATTCCTCCAGGGTACTACTGCTGTTTTCTGAAGACGCCAGGGCAATCGCAGCCAGCCTCTTCTTTTCCTTCTTCAAGCGTTTCTTCTCCTGTTTCTCCAGCTTTCTAGTAATCTCAGCAGCCGCTTCCTCTGCCTGGCCAAAGAAAAGTGCTGAGGAGGCTTGAAGACCTCTGGTTCCCCAGGTCTCTCTCTTGGCTTTATTGGATCAGGCTCATTAAATCAGTTTTATGCCTCCACTCTACATGGTCAGGCTAAGACAGTTCATCAACTCCAACAGCCAGCTCTGGTTCTCCCCACCTGACCTGACCCAAACTGACCTGAACCATTGCCTCCTTCATGACATCCAGATTCTTTCGTGGAATCTCTCCAGTCTCATAGAAGGACAGCCGCTCCTCAACTTGTTCTCGAAGCTTCTCCCCAAATACACTGGTAGGTACCTCTGGATATGCATGTAAGTAAACATAGCACGTCAGTCTCTAAAGGGACAAACCACTCGCCACCCCCAGTATTCCCTCTACCCTCAGCTTCACTCAGACCCAAAGTATCAACACTCACTAGGTGAACTGCTGTTGACGAAAAATACTGCCATCATTGTAGAAGCTGCTAGGGTAGTCAGCCTCCCTCCCTCCCAACTGCCAACTTCCCCACCCATACCAGAGAAACAATCAATTCGTGAGGCAATACTGCATTTGTTTGCCAGGTATCGGGAGATGCGGCCTTTGTTCTTGGCAGCTGCTCGGCCAATGAAGGTAGAGTGGAAAATGAGTCCATATTTTGGGGTGTTACCCCTTGTCTTCAGGGCTCTGGGAGAAGAATATTCAGCGGAGAGTTTTAAGATCAGAAATTTCAACCGTGTTAGCTAAGGCAGCGCCTCCCTTCCCCTCTTCCCCGTTTCCAGGTAAGCCTCAGGCCGGGATGGGTCTCTACCCCACCTCATGCCAAGCCACCACTCCCAGAGGCAGAGGGAAGGCATCCAATGTCGCTGACCTGGAAAGTTGGTCCCTGTGCTGGGCCCAGGGAATCACTCAGACACCAGGACTGGCCATCACCCCCATAGCAGAGGCCTGTATAGGTCAGGGAGCCCTGGTCAACCATCACCGTGATCCCCAAACAAGCAGTGGGCACCAGAAGTGGCACCTGAGTGTGGGCAGGTGCCCTCACTGGTACCTGAACAGGGCCTTTTCAGCCCCAAGGATCTGCACTGTGGATGCTGGATACTTGGCCAGATTGGTGAGACTGCCAGCGTGAGCAATGAGACGTGCACCTACCTGGAGAAGGATTCAAGGAATTAGAGAAGCTGGGATTGCCAACCTACCAACTGCATAATCCTGCTTCACCTCCTCCCCATCAAGTACAACTGAGGAAGATATGATGGGTCAGGACATACAGCAATACAAATATACACGGTAATTCCTTAATCCCCCATTTTTTGGTTTCCCATGACGCACCGCTTCCCCAATTAGGGCGGATAGACTGGGGGCTACTTGGCTCATCTTGGATCGCAGGTAAGTGTGTAGGCTTTGGCGGTACTCTGACAAAGACACCACACGACTGGAGAAGCTCTCGATGTTTATCAAGTCAATGGCTGATATGTCCATGCCTAAGGGACATCAAGTATGAATGCAGGAGCCCAGTATTCAGAGCCCTGTACCTTATTTTGGCTGCCAGGCTCTATACTGACCCATGGAGGACCGCGAGGCATCCAGAATAGCCTTAGCTTTGGCTGCATCCATTGTCAGCTCCTCCAGCTTCTCCAACTTTTCTTCATTCAGCTCCCTTCGGTTTCCAATGAACTGAGCAAGGCGGCAGTATGTAGCATTGTCATTGATGATCTTTACCAGTTCAGGAAAGTGATATCCATACCACTCCCTGCAAAGAGCCACAATCACTCCATGGCCCAGCTGCCATGTCTCAAAGCTATAGCCTCAGCCCTCTCCAGATCTACTCTTTGCCTGGAGGAAACCGGAACAAATCAGATCCAAAACCTCAACTCCATGTCCCCCCATTCACAATACAGACCAGGCAAAGGGCCTGGGCTGAGGTGTATATGAGGTGCGTTTACTCTGCCTCCTCTTTCTATACAGTCAGTGTAAGAACACAGCCTGTGGTAAGCACCAGGAGGCCCAGCTCCGCCCCACGTGGTTCTACCCACAGGAGCCAGTCCTGATTTCAAGATTCAAAATTAGCTAAACCACAGACCCAAGACCTTGTTTCTAAGGGGTCACCCCTGCACTTTACCTGACACGCATGGAGAAGGTATTGATGTCCTTATCCAGCTGGTCCAGGAGGCTAATGGACTGGATAATCATATTGTCCACTCGGTTCACATTAAACTTAACTTTGGCACGAGAATAGCTGTGTCCCAGCCCCAGCTGGGCTTTACAAGCAGACAGATCAGTCAGACCCTTCACCAGGTTGTGGAAGTGCAGACGGACTCCTGGAGGAGGACAAGACTGTGAGCAAGGAAGGGCTGAGCTAGCTCCTGCACCCATGGGCACCAGCCAAGCAGGAGGGCTTCCAAAAAGCAACCTTAAGCCTAATGAGTTTCTAGACACCCCCACCCAGAACTCAAAAATGTCAATAGATGGTCTCACCTCGAAGGATCTCGGCTATGACACCTCCAGTCTGGCAGTTGTACCCTAACTCCTCTTGTATAGCAGCACCTATCTTGGGGTCCCCAACTCCCAGGAGCACTTTCTTCTTTTTGGATGGTAGGTGAGTCTCCAAGAGCAGGCGGAGGTCCTCATGAACAACACCTCAGGGCAAAGAACAGAGATCCCACTAACATGCTGAAGGATGCTTAAATTATAAAAAGGAATCCTGTCCCCTCAACTGATCACTGACAGACTGATCTTACGTTGGTCTCGCAGAGCATGCTAGGACGGTGTGCCTAGAGCCCTCCCCTTCAGGCTTTGCTCAGAGACATGGAGACATCAGTGATCATACTCAGGGGATTGACAGACTCAGGTCATCACTGCAAAGCCTGCATCAACCATGGGAGGAACACGACTCGGGCCCAATAACGTAAGTATAAAATACGTTACTGAAAGCTTAAAAAACACCCTGGAGCACAACAGGAGCATTTAGTACTGGATTTACCTTCTGGGACCAAACCTCTTTCTCTTGGCTTTTGGTATCAAAATCAATTGAACAAAGTAGCAGAAAACCACATTTGATTGGGTCTAGTATTATACCAGGCCCCCCACCCCTGCCAGATTTCATTTAGGAATCACTTATCACTACAGTGCCCACAAGAAATAAGGCCTACATCCTAGACTGTGCAATTTAAAAGGTTAACAGTAGCAGGCTTATCTCCCTAAAATATTTAGTGGCAAACTCACCTTCAGACACAGCGTTGGCATTTTCCAAGGCAACCTGGGACGAGGAAAAGGGACAAAAAGCCACGAGACGAACGATGTTGTGGAACTTGCCCAGGTTCAGCACGCACTCCTCCACCTGGGGGAGAGAAAGACGATGAGTAGTTTCCTTCCCTCCCTCTTGCCTCTAGGGCGCAGTAAAGCAGCTGCAGGTCTGGACCAACCGAACACTTTAAAAATGAACGGATCACGGGCCCTAAATCCCGGTTCCGCTTCATCGGTACGGGGTGGAGTCCGGGAGACTTACTTTCTTATATTTTTGCATTTTTCATATAGAGTTTTATTTGCTCTTTACGCAAAAATGAAAATCTGCATTTTGTAGACAGTGCACACAAATTCGAATGCGGGAGACTTACTCTTAAATGCTTCTAACACGATTCTAATCACGAATGCAGGTAAGCACCCCCTGCTCTTGAGCTGTAGCGCACAGCGCACCCCGCAACGCGCGGCCGGCCACGTGGGAGTGCGCGGTGCATGCTGGGGCCCGCGCTGCCCGAGGGGCTGCGGCGCGGCCGGGAGAGCCCACCGCGTCCACTCACCTGCGGCAGCAGCAGGCTTATCTCCTCTACTTCCTTCAGCGCCAGCAGCGCGTAGCCAACCGCATGCTCGAAGAGCACGTGCAGCAGCACCTGGAAAAGGAGCCGGGGCGCGAGCGTCAGCGCGGCCCCCGCGTTCGCCTGGCTTCGCTCCCCGGGGAGGCCCGGGCCCCGGCCAGAACCCAGGCCCAAACCATGGCCTCCGCCTCGCCGGCAACCCGCAACCACTCCTCACCATGGCGCTCGCTCCTGGCCCGGCTCGCACTGCGGCGAGCGGGTTCTGGAGCGCAGAACCAGGCTCCGGAGGCCACGCCCCCGCGTCGTCGGCCAATCAGTGGCCGGGGACTGTACCTTTCCGTGCCTTCGGAGGGGGTTCGCCGGGGTGGTACGGCCCGCAGGGCTGGGGCGCGAGTGCGGACTAGCGGGCTTTTTCCGGCCTCGGCTGAGGCTTGGCTGCCGGGGATGCGCGGGGCAGAGGGGCCAAAACGGTTTGGAAAGGCTCTTTTCCGGATAACTGTCCAATCCCTCATGTTTTCATCCTGTAAATTACGGGCAGCAGAGCTCTGTGGAATCCGGGCTGGAGGCCCCCGCGGGGGCCGCGGCGATCCTTCCGGGCAGAAACTATTGCGGAGCCCACTGTCCTCAGCGCCGGGGATCTCTGGACCCAGGCGACCGCATGACCCCTTTCGGCCCCGCCGGGCACTGGGGACGACCCTGTCTGGAGCCCCGGGTCCGCGCGCCTTCCCCTCCTTACCGGGACGGAAGCGGGGCCTGGGGTGCGCTGGCGCAGACCCTGAGGCATCGTGATTCCTAGTGGCTGGCTTCGTGCTTTTAAATTGTTTTTTATTTCTTCTTAAAAATAAGGGCGTCAGGCGCTGAAGTAAGAAAGAACGATGATCCCACCTCTTCCTAGGTCGGTTTCTCCTTCCCTGCTTCTGCAGAACCCTGCTCCTTTTGCGGGGCCACGTGTCGCTCGCCCTAGTGCACGGCCCTAAATTCTTAACACGCGGTTAGCTCCAAGTGAACTGGAGCTGCTTCCGTGTCCTCGGGGCAGCTTTTGGGCACTCGGGCGACTATTTTGAAATTACTTTTGCTTTAATAATTAATATTAGAGTTATAAATCCAAATCCTGGTTACCCCAAAGTGGTATATATGCTGGTAAATTTAAAAGTAAGTCATCTTAAGGGGATTTTTTTTTATAACTTAAATTCCCACAGCTAACGTGTATTTATAACTTTAAGGTATTTTCTTAAGCAATTCAGTTATTTGACAAGATCCAATTACGGAGCTCACTTTTTTTTTGTAATTATTATTTATTTTATCTATTTATTTTTGGCTGCGTTGCGTCTCTGTTGCTGCGCACGGGCTTTCTCTAGTTGCAGAGAGCGGGGGCTACTCTTCGCGGTGCGTGGGCTTCTCATTGCGGTGGCTGCTCTTGTGGAGCATGGGCTCTGGCGTGCAGGCTTCAGTAGTTGTGGCACAAGGGCTCAGTAGTTGTGGCTCACGGGCTCTAGAGTGCAGGCTCAGTAGTTGTGGCGCATGGGCTTAGTTGCTCCATGGCATGTGGGATCTTCCCAGGCCAGGGATCGAATCTGTGTCCCTTGCATTGGCAGGCAGATTCTTAACCACGGCACCACCAGGGAAGTCCCTGAGCTCACTCTTAAAACCTAATGAACTTTACTTAATCTTAAATCTTAAAATCGCATAGTCTTAATATTGCTTGCAAATGTGCTTGAATTTTGTTACATGTATCCACTTACAGTCATGAGTCTGAATCAGTCACTCCATCTCACATTTTAAAATGGAATTGCAAAATTAATCTATTACATCAGAATATTAAATTCTCTTAAACATTATAATTACCAAATTAAATAGAAGTTTCCAAAATGTAATGGAAGGGCTTCCCTGGTGGCGCAGTGGTTAAGAATCAGCCTGCCAATGCAGGGGACACAGGTTTGAGCCCTGGTCGGGGAAGATCCCACATGCCATGGAGCAGCTTAGCCCCCGTGCGCCAGAACTACTGAGCCTGAGCTCTAGAGCCCGTGAGCCACAACTACTGAGCCCACATGCCATAACTACTGAAGCCCACGCACTTAGAGCCCATGCTCCGCAACAAGAGAAGCCACCACCGTGAGAAGCCTGCGCACTGCAACGAACAGTGGCCCCTGCTCGCTGCAACTAGAGAAAGCAGTTCGCAGCAATGAAGACCCAATGCAGCCAAAAATAAATAAATTTTAAAAAATGTAATGGAAAACATTAATGCTATGACTGATTTACTTCATACTTCTATACTTAATCCTAAATATTCCTGGGGTTACAGGTGCTTATCTACTAAGGTAGGGGGTTTCAAAGGAGAAGTTGAAATGGGATTGCAGAATTAATTTAGATATTCTTGGCCAGCATTAAAAAAGTAGGATGAAAGAATATATGAAATAATAATACATCACATAGAGTAAGGAGTATTGATTTATAAAACTTTTGTCTCAAACATACATATGTATACATGTAAATGTACACATATACATGTATATACAAATATATATACCATATATATAAGTTATATAAATGCACACTTCTGTGGATTAAATACAGAAAGCCTGAGAGTCACTGAGCTGAAAGTTGACTAGAGTCATACTTTGACTTAGAGAGTCATACTTTGCTAACTTAGAGAGGTGGCTGAAGAAAAGTACACTTCCACTAGTGAGGAAGAAAAGTGCACTTCCACTAGTGAGGCAGAAAAGCTTTTGATTAGATGGGGACATGGTATAAACAGTAAGAATATTTCTTTGGCTTCTTTACCTCCCTCTACTAAACTATCTTCCCTGGTACTTCATAATCCTGACCTCCATGGGCATCTCTGTAGCATGTGATGTCAAAGACCATATCTCCCTTGCCTTTGGGCTGTTTGTTAGGTTCACCAAATTTGGGGATGATTTTTAAGCAGCAGTGAATATGAATGAGTCAGCAAACCTGGGTTCAGATCCCAGCTCTGCTACTTACAAAGTGACCTTAAGTTAATTGCCCAGCCTTCCTGAGTTTTCATTTCTTTTGCAGAATGAAGATGGAGGATTCATTCATCCTGTCAACAAACATTTTACTGAACACAGGCCAGGTGTGACAGAGGTGAGGTGTGGTAGCTAGTATGTGACACAGATGTGGTACCTGGCATGTAGTAGGAACTCAACGAATGTTAGTGGACTTTCATCTTGTTCTTTTGTCCCCCTTATCAATAAATAGTGATACTTTTTTTAATCACAATATTTCATTTTACCTATTCTCAGTTGAGTCTCAGTTCTCCCATCACTTCCCATAAAATCTACTAAAACCCCATTTTTTACACACCCAGCTGCTCTGATTCATTTCTATCATGTTAGCTATTAACTTGCACATGTAGACAGAACACCTCTAAATATTTGTTTCACACAGGAAACAGTTTTGCATTTCATTTTTCAACTTCCAGTGGCAGTAGATGGACAGTTTACTGATTAAATGTTGTTGGAACCTGTAAAATATGTTCAGTGTGTAAACTTGTCAGTTACTGTTATCTCAGTTGTTTCTGGTTTAAACAGGGCTGCTAAGAATCCTTCAGATTTCCTCTCTTCTTCAGGTCTTTTCAAAATTGCACTAGGGGGCTTTCCTGGTGGCGCAGTGGTTGAGACTCTGCCTGCCGATGCAGGGGACACGGGTTCATGCCCCAGTCCGGGAAGATCCCACATGCCGCAGAGCAGCTGGGCCCGTGAGCCATGGCCACTGAGCCTGCGTGTCCGGAGCCTGTGCTCCGCAACGGGAGAGGCCACAACAGTGAGAGGCCTGCGTACGGCAAAAAAAAAAAAAAAAAAAATTGCACTAGGGTTTATGGGAGCATTCTTATACCCTAGTTGCAGGGGAAAAGGGGGTCTCAGTTCTCTGTGCTCAGGATCTGTGTCTTAGTTCTCTGTGCTCAGGATCTGGTGCTGTGTCTTGGGACCCCATCAATCCCTGCTGTAAAATGGCTGCTTTGGACTGGCCCCTGGACCTGTGTACTTTGTCCTCTGAGACACACTGATCTCAGCCAGGTGCTTGAAATCTCTGAGCTCTGGGTCTCCTTATGTCAGGCCTCTACTGGTTCCATGCTGTGTGGCACCAGTGTATTTCCTCACTGAGGCATGCGTGGTCTTTGGGATCATCTGCCTGCCACACGTAGGCTGAGAGGACCAGGCTCATTACCAGAGGAACTTTTATCCTAACCCTTCCCTCATGAATGCTCTATAAGCTTTCCTGTGCTGCACTGACCATTGCATTGGGGTGAGTGTGGGACCTCTAGAGCAGAGGTCAGTAAACCATGACCCTGGGACCAAATCTGGCCTGTGGCTTGTTTTTGTAGGGCCTAAGAGCTAAGAATGATTTTCACATTTTTAAAGGGTTATAAAAAAAAAATTATGACAGAGACTATATGTGGCCCACAAAGTCTAAAATATTTATTATCTGACCATTTATGCAAAAGGATTGCCAGTTCCTGTTCTTGAGGTATGTGGCTTCATCTGTGCCACGTTCGGGGAGCATGGCAGAAGTGAACAGATATGATATTTGTAGAAATGAAAAACGCGTTGAAATTTAAAAGAAATGCATGGATTCATTAGCAAATTAGGCATGGCTTAAGAAAGTATTAGTGAACTGGAAGATCTAACCAAATAATTTATCCAGAATGCTACAAAGAGAGATAAAGAGGTGAAAGAGCGATTAGGAGATATAGAATGTGGAATGAGAGAATCTAGCTTCTGTTCTGCCCAGAAAGCAGAAAGGATAAATAGGAGTGTATTAGTGAGGGTTCTCCAGAGAAACAGAAGCAATAGGATATAGCTATAGATACAGATATAGATATAAATATAGATAAGAGATTTATTATAGGAATTGGCTCACATGGTTATGGAGGCCGAGAAGTTCCTTGGTCTGCAGGCTGCGAGCTGGATGATGTAATTCAGTTTGAGCCAGAAGGCCTGAGAATGGGGGTGGAGGCAGCTGATGTTATAGACCCAAGTCTGATACTGAAAGCCTGAGAACCCAGAGTGCCAATGTCTAAGGGGAGGAGGAAATGGATGTCTCAGCTCAAGCAGAGATGGAACTAATTTGCCCTTTCTTCACCTTTTGGCTCTGTTCTGGTGCTCCGCGGATTGGAGGATGACCACCCACGTTTGGGAGGGCCATCTGCTTTACTCAGTTCAATTCAGATGCTAATCTCTTCCAGGAGCACCCTCACAAACACACCCAGATATAGTGTTTTACCAGCTATCTGGGCACCCCTCAGCCCAGTCAAGTATACAACATAAAATTAACCATCACCAGGAAGAACAATATTTGAAGAGCTGGTGGATGCAGTTTCCCCAGAACTGATGAAAAGCATGGATCCAAAGGTGCAGGAATGCATCTCAAGCAGGATAAATAAAAAGAAATCCAGGCTTTCACCCATTGTAATAAACCAGCAAAACACCAAGAACAAAGAGTCTTGAAAGCATATTTTAAATTATTAATTCAAATTTATAATGGCCACAGATTATTCAGGATTTCTACTTTCTTGGACCATTTTTGTTATAGTTTTCTGGGAATTTGTTCATTTCATCTGTGCTTTCACATTTTATAGTATAGATTTGAATTGGAGAATTTTTTATGTTTTCTGCATCATCTGTAGTTGTGATTTTTTTATCCTTAATATTTATTTTTACTTCTTTCCATTAGTCTTGTCAGAAAGTTTTTAATCTTATTACCATTTCAAACAATGAACTTTTGATTTTGTTGGTTCTCTCTATTGTCTGTTTATTTTCTTTTAAATTAGTTTTTGCTCTTACATTTATTATTTCCTTTCTTCTACTTGTTTGGCTTTATTTTGCTGTTCTCTGTTTCATTTCTTAATATGAATGTTGGTTCATTGGTTTAAACTTTTCTCCTTTGATATGCATTTCCCTCTAAGTACTTCTTTAGCTGTATTCCGCAAATTTTGGCGTGCAATACTTTCATTATAATTCAATTCCAAATTTATTCTAGTTTCCATTATGATAGCTTCTATGACCCACACATCGTTTAGTTGGGTGTTAAAGGTTGAAGTCTGCCTTGCTTTCCATTGCTGCTTTCTAAGCATTATTTCCTCCTCTTTCTCTTAGAAAATCCCCAGCCACCCATCACTGCCTGGTAGCATCCAATTTTGCACTGGAAAGGACACTACTTACTGTTTGGATGAGGAGGCAAGATGCTATTGATTGAAAGAGTTTTGGGGTGCCACAAGCTGTTGCATTTCCTCACCTCAGATTTACTATCCTGATTGCATTGTTCCAGCTTCTGCCAATGTCAGACTAGTTCTTTAAGTTGCCAGTGTGGCCCTGACAGCTGGCATCATTTTATGTGTGTGAGGCCCAGGCGACTCATTTTAGACTGCCGACACCTCACAGACAGGAAGATTGAACTGGTGGGGGTGGTGGGAGGGTGAGCAGAGAAATGAGCCCAAAGCTGCATCTATTCATCTTCTCAGAACCCAAACTAAGCAATGTAATTCAGCTGGTCTGTTTTGGGCCCCCGAGAACATAGGTATGTTTTGAGCTAGCGGGCACCTTGGAGACCATATGATCTAACATCTTCTTTTGTGGATGAGGAATCAGCTTTAACTGTTAATGTTCAAGAAGCTACAGAATCAATTTTTCCATTCACCAAAAAAAAAAGGGGGGGGGAACTTCTCTGGTGGTCCAGTGGCTAAGACTCCACACTCCCAATGCAGGGGGCCCTGGTTTGATCACTGGTCAGGGAACTAGATCCCACATGATGCGCCTAGGAGTTTGCATGCCACAGCTGAGGATCCCGCATACCACAGCTGAGGATCCCGCATACCACAGCTGAGGATTCCACATACTGCATCTAAAAGATCCCACATGCCACAAGGCAGATCCTGCACACAGCAACAGAGATCTGCGTGCCGCAACTAAAACCCGATGCAGACAAATAAATAAATAAATACTAAAAAAAAAGTGAGTGTGAAGGTACTGTAAGTGTACTTAAAAAAAAGAGGTTTTGTGTGCCTATTGCATGCCAAGTATCTTTTTAGGTGCTGGGGGTACAGTTGTAAACAAAACCAAGTCCCTGCCACCATGGAGTTTACACCCTAGGGGAGACAGAAAATCAAGTAAATACGTAGTACATCAGACTTTGATACGTGTAAAGGAATGTTCCATTGTTTTATAGAGGCCATTGGTGAAGAGGCGACATTTTGAGTAGAGATCTTAAGGGGATAAACCATGCAGAGATCTGGGAGGATAATAAAAGCGGTAGTAGTACTAACCCATGACTTCTTCCTTCAGAGACTTCACTGAAGACTTCATCTTCAAGTGCTAAGATGTTTCACCGTGGGAGGCTGACCAGGGTTCCTGAGGAAGATTTCAGGGTCAGGAGGGAATTTAGGTATTCACAGAAGAATGTGTAGGTCATTTGGAGATGGAGGGTGGAAAGAGACTGGAGGCAAGAGGTGTAAGATCCTTTCTGGTCAGTAGTTGGACAAAAGACTAAAAAGGATCTAGCATGTAAGATCCAGGATGTAAGAAGCCTTGAATGAAGGCCAGGATGAGTGGCTTGGGTCTGATGAGACTCTTACTCTCCATAAAGCAGTGTTTGATTGGAGATTAGTTTGGAGGTGACGTACAAGACAGATTTCTCACCAAGTTCCAGCTGAGAAAATGTCCTGCACGGGCAGCAGGCCTGAAGCGTGCTCCAGGCTCAGCTTTAAAAAGCCACAAGGCGGGGCTTCCCTGGTGGTGCAGTGGTTGAGAGTCTGCCTGCCAATGCAGGGGACATGGGTTCGTGCCCTGGTCCGGGAAGATCCCACATGCTGCAGAGCAGCTAGGCGCGTGAGCCATGGCCGCTGAGCCTGCGCGTCTAGAGCCTGTGCTCCGCAACGGGAGACGCCACAACAGTGAGAGGTCCTCGTACAGCAAAAAAAAAAAAAAAAAAAAAAAAAGCCCAGGGG